>NC_056727.1:867396478-867696478 GCF_019279795.1 Protopterus annectens | reverse complement strand
TACCTACCTATGAACCTATAACAAATAATACAAACGAATTCCATGGTATCCTATTTCTGCAATAAGCTTCTTTACAAAATGAGGGCATCTCAGGAAAAAAATATTTAAGATAGTACCACAAAGGCATGCAGTATCCCAAAAGAACTTTTATGTATTTTTACATAAGTCAAGTACCAATGCATTTTATTATACTAATCTTACTTGAACATCAACAGTTGTGTAGTCTTTTAAAAGTAATTCTTCCAAGGAAATGGGCAACATACCCGGCTGCACTCTCATTACTGCCATTTATGCCCCGTCTTGTGTCTCTACTTAATCTATTCAACTTCAGCCTGTCTACAGGGCTTGTACCCGATTCCTGAAGAACAGCCGCAGTGACTCCTCTACACAAGGGTGGCCTGTTTCGAACCTCAGGTAATTATAGGTCCATCAGCTTCAGCAGCATTGTATGCAAAGCCATGCAGTATATCATAGCAGAACTCATTTTTGCAGGTATAGGCAATCTAAATGGTATAGATCCAAACTGGTTTTGTGAAGGGTAGATCATGTCTCTATGGTAAGCTCCTTTGAAAAGGTTATAGGAGCTGTGGACAGTGACCATTTTTTGCACACTGCTTATCTCAACCTGGCCAATGATTTTGACACCATTTCTCATGCTGGTAATATCTAAAAAAAAAAAAATCAGTCTACCACTGTACTCTTCCCTTAACAGACCCATCATAGAATACATCTCACCTTTTCCCATGTATAAATCCAAACTTATCACTGAACTGGAAAGTCCCCAAAGATTTCTATATAAGAAAATTAAAGGCCTTAAGTCCTTCAGCTACTCTGATGCATCAGCATAGCTCTTCTTAGACTCATTTGCCTGTAGGTTGCTGCAAGGTGCCCTGGGCCTTACTTTTTTAGTTATGAATGGCCCACTCCTTTTTTAGTCGTGAATGGCTCAGTCCATTTTAATCATGAATGACCCAGTCCTATTTAGTCATGACTGGCCCAGTCCTTTTTAGTAATTAATGGCCAAGTTCTTTTTAGTCATGAGTGGCCCAGTCCTATTTGACATCCTATTTCTTTGCAAACCCAGTGGCTTTACAAACTCCCACACTAGGGACTTATATCTATAACAGGAAATGAACAACATGCACTGGATATATAAGTGCCTAACTCAACATATTCTTAGCCTATAGAGTAAATTACCACTACAGGACAAACACAGTAGTATTTTAGCTACCTTTAAGGCTTGGCTTGATAACTGGATGAGTAGATACACATTGACACCAGGGTTATCGTGTACAGGCCTGCTCAGTTTAGGAGGTTAGCACTATTAAATGCTTGAAAAGGGTAGTAGGAACTTTCAAGATTGTTATCACTTGTGTGACGAAAGAAGATACTGTCAGCCCAGCTAGCTGGACTTTTGTAAATAATTATATGTTATTACTGAATATCAAAATGATTTATATAAGATTCTTGTGTTACAAATATATTATAACTGTATTTCATGTGTATATCAAGCTGTTTGTAAAGACGTGTGTGTTGGAAAGGTGTTTGTAAAATGCTTGTGTTTAAAATGGAGCCACAGTGTGCCCAATTGGAAGAGAACAGAAATGTACATGCACTATTGTAACTGCTTAAATATATATATATTTTAACAGTGGAAACTGGAATACAGGAGGTTAGCTTCAGTCCAGCAAACTTCAGATAAATAACTGAAATTAAATTACTTTATGGCTAGGCCATAAAAGATGGTATCTTTCAGTTTTTAATGCAGCAAGAGACACAATTTCTGTACTAGGAAACTTTCTGCATTTTCTTTAGGGTGAACTAATTACTAGCCTGGAAAGCATGAAGGAATGCAATTGTTTTATGACTTCCAGCATTTGCCAGAGATCTGAGAAGAAGCCCTTGTCTGTATATTTTTCCAGGTAGATGCTAAACACTGCCAGCTTTGTCAATGGTTGTTTTGCCTGGGAACTAGGAGTCAGATGACAAGAAGTGATTTAATTCTGCAAGGTATCCTGGCAGTAATATTTAGATATTATTTTGAGAAGTCTCTTAGTGAAACAGAGCATTCTGCATTTTGTCTTGGACCTGACAACAGCCAGCTGATCCATTCCCCCACATCTGGCTTGCTCTATTAGTAAGTTCTTAGGTTATAGTATAATTCTCTTAGATTCAGTCAGGAATGTAGTAAAGTTTAGTTTAGTTATTTTTATTTATTTATTTGAGACTGTTCTACAATGTTGTTTTAAATATTTCCTGTGGTTTTGAACTCTGATGTCACTGTGAGTATGTGTTTAGTATTGTCTTGTTCTTTTATTATTTATTATTAAATATATTTAAGCCTTTCATTGTGGCTGATCTGTGTAGAGATATTTAAGTTTTGACAGTACTTGCATATTTATTTGGTGACATTGTGTGGGCCACTCCTAATAGCATTGCTCTTAGTCAAACTACCATTTGTGTTAATATTAATATTACACAGTAAGACTGGATACCTTTTGTTAAGGGCTTTAAAGTAGCTGATGAGGAGTTTACTGGTGGCAGCTGTAACTACCTTATAGTCGGGGCAGAAAGGGACGTAGCTAGTAAACCTGTGCCAGCCTTTCCCAGGTGTGTATATGTAAATCAAACATCAAAGAGTGCGTGTGTCAGCTACTTTGGCAGGGGCATGAAGCTCTGGTTGGACAGAGAAGGTCCTGGAGGTCTTGGCTTGGTCACTCAGCTGAGATCTCAACTCTTCAGCTGTGCCAGTAGGGAGTCTTATTGGGGATCTGGAGGAAGAATGAGAAACCACCCCCTGACTGACTGTCGTCTCTGTGTGCTCTGAAAGGAAATTGCACTTGATGCAGGCAGCTGCATCTGGAAATACAGTGTGTGTACCTGTCACCCTCCCAGTGAATGTCCCTACTGTGGCCAGTGGTGAGGACTGAGGCTCCTTGATTACTGGTCCAGTGGTGGGACATCACAAGTTGCTTAACATGTTGCCATGTTCCCATGCCTTCCACTATTTTCTCTTTTAAAAATATACATATCACTCACTACCTGTTACTAACTTATTTTTAAAGTTATTTTTACATCTGACACATGATACTCACATGTTATATCTTCACATGCTATAGTGAGTTCTAATTCTCTTTTCAAAGTTTATTATCTGCACCATAACAGTCTTAGTGAATTGACAAAATTATTTTGCATTTAAATGTAAATCTGTGAATACCTAATATATGTATACTAAATGGAGATATCTCTCAACTATCCCTAATTTTTCAGAATGTCAATAATTTTTCCACATTGTTTTTGTCAATGCTTTGTAAAATTTGTAGCTTTCTAGCAAATATTTGAGGACTGCAATCTAATATTTAATGACAACTATTTGTGTTTTAGGCTTCATATCCTCCAAAAAATGTATGCCAATGAAAAATAAATGTTATACATAAAACATCCTGACTATATAAGAAGAATATCTAAAATTTTTTCCAGATTTTTTTGCTTTAGTCCCCACTATGTTTTGGCTTTGTCCATGATTCCTGGGATGTATGAATGGGCACATCAGCTGGTTAGTAGCCAGAGTTATTTCCGTACTTGGCAAGCTGATGCTAGTTTTGTTTTTTAGAGTCCCTTGAAATCTTCTGATGCATTTGCATACTAGTAATGCATCTTGTCACTGTATCTAAAATTAAAATATCTATACACCCTTTTAGTACTGCACTGAAAATTGGTCTTCTATGTATGTCCTATTTGTATTGGAGATTTTCTTGTCAGCACACCACTGACAATGGTCCTTCTACCAGTCTTTGATGAGTCTGCTGGATGGAGGGAGGAAGGGGTAGTGATTTTGCCAGCTTGTATCAGGCTATAGAGCTTCCAGTAAAGCCTACAGTTCCTCCTAAAAAATAAAGCTTCCAGTCCTACTGTAGTAATGGGGTGAGGCAACGAATGATTAACTGAGACCTGGCACACACCAATATTACTGCCTAAAATGAATGGTGTCTAGGTTGAGGTGCATCATGAGGGAGCAAATAATATATGGTTTGACTTGAACAACAAGGACTGGTTGAGGAACAGCCAGAAAATTCCAGTAGTGAGGTGATGGGAAAAAAAAGATACAAAAAAGATTTCTCCTGGAGGCAAACTAAAAAAGACATTACCAGAGAAGAACTGTCATGATATGAGAAAAAGTTTATGCGGAAAGATTTAAAAAATATTAAATGGATGAGATAGAAAACTATATATTCCTGCTTATTGTTTAGTGGAATAATAAGTAAAAGGGAATTTGAAAGATGACTAAATGGAAGCATAGGAAAGACTATGAGAGGCTAGTCATCGCTGAAAGCATGGGACAGCAGATCAAGTTATCTGATGCCTGTTTTGTGACCATTCCTCAGGTTCAAAGAGTTGAAAAAATGGAGTGAAATCACATTAGCGATTCACATAGGACAAAGCAGGGTTAATATATTTGGTTTTGGAAAGTAAGTATGAAAACAATTGCGGGGAAATATTATAAAGAATGTCATCGGATAGATGTGTGGGTCATTTTACAGATATTAGAAATCTGCCCATTTTGCAGTTAGGGAGGTACAGATGTGGATTGACAAGAGTTTTCTAAATGTATTCATTAACTACATCAGTAAAGTGGCAATTGTTAACCACTGCAGCCATGACTCAGCCAATCAAGTTACATGTTTTAGCAAGGTAGGAGGACATCAGAATATGCAGCCACAGGAAAGTAAAACTTTAGTGGAATGTGATGATAAACAGATGGGAAACTTTGAATAAAGAGAAGATCAGAATTTTTTTTTTTTTGGGGGGGGGGTTCTAGCAACATCACAACACATGGATGTTCTAAATGGGGTTTGTAAGTAGTGACATGTATGGATGGATAGTGTGCCTAACGGGAGGTAAGTCGGTAGATTAGTAATGTGCAGCTTTGCTGAAAATGTATGTCTCTGATTGTAGAAAATGCACTGATGTTATTTGATGCATTGTTTGAAATGCACATATATATCCACTTAAAACCATTGGCATATCGACAAGCTCCATGCTTAGAAAAGTGTTGGGGGTGTATAAAATGCCAAGGAGAGAGCTCTTGACTTATTGGAAGAGTCATACTTAAAATGTATTCCAGAATAAAAACTGCAAGGAGATTGGAATCAAGAAACAATGATGTGCACACTAGTAAGTGAGCTGCAAATGGTGTGGGACATGAATAGCATCAGTGTATGTAAATGCTCGGCTGTTGAGAGCATATCATGTGTGCAACAACTGGGTTACAAGAAGTTAATGTATGTATAACATTAGTGCAAACTAACAATTCATCTGAAAGAGTTGTGGTTTTATTTTATAAGTTTTGTTAAACTTGAAGAACTGGTAACCTGAGAAGGCAAAATCAGAAGTGATTAAAGTGTGGTTTTGTTGTGAATATACACATATGTCAGGGACTGAACTTTCTAAGAGATGGGTCCTCATTTTCTGTTTGCTGAAGTTGGTACCAAAAGGAGGAACAGAAAGCTAGAACTACCATTTGTGTGAGGTGACCAGGAAATGGACAGGTGCACGGAGTTGGCTGCTTTATCTTCTTTTATAAAATGAAGACATGGACAGGATAAGTTGTGAAATTAATTGTCTCTGTGTGCTGGGACAAGGATTCGGTGGTGGCTACAGAAATACAACAGCATGATCTGTGGAATTAAAATTGCTCTGGGCATGGAGCTTGGGTCTGTATCACATTATTGCATGATGAAAAAATTTGTTCTTCCATGTGTTCGCTTTTTTATTTCAATATTTTCAGTTCGATGAAAGAGCATTCGCTCTTTCCATTGGGAGATAATATGATATTGACGCTGGAGCCTATGGGCTGGTTGTGTCTCTGAACACTTACTGGCTTTACTTCTTGTCCCAACTAGCTCATATTAAAATGACATGTTGTGGAGGCCTTTATTATGTCACTGAAAAAATAATAATATATTCATGGTGAGGTGCACGCCAAGGTACTTGGCTGATATCTGCCAAAAGGTACACATCAAAGTATGGCTCATAATTTGGTACTAGGCTGTCAGCCCTAGGGCCTATGCAAGCCTAGCCATAACAATTCCCTGGATATTTCTTCCCACAATATTTACTTCTCTGGACCCCTGTCTAGCAGGGCGACTGACATGATCCCCGGGGTGAATTTCCTATCTCCCATCCAATCATCAATGTTCCTTTTGAAGAGGGCCAAGGAGGTGCTCTGCTTGACATGTATGGGCAGTCTATTCCAGAGTCTGAAGAGTCTCTGGGTCAGGGTTTCTTCAAGAGCCCTTTGGCTATTTTTTAGTAGCAGAGTAATTTGAAATTCATAACATACTGTTTCTAGGACAGAGAAAAGTCAGTAAGTTCCTTATGTTTTAAAAAATATATTTTGGGAAAATTAAAATGCATGCCCATGTGACTCAGTTGTTAAGGCTTCATAGGATCTTATAAGGATGCTATACATTAGTAGACTGTTATCTGTTGTAAAACAAGAAAACAGTGCTATTCAATGACCACATGCACCTCATAAACTAATTCTGACATGAGAAGAAGAAAATCATATTGGGGTGTAGGTTCAAAGGACAGAAGAGGGAGAACTGCAGGAAAATATTACATGTAAGCATGCAACGCATGGTGATGGGGGTAGAAACGGTGAAGTACAGAAGAAAGAAGATTGCACTTTTACTACCTGACTGTTTCAGTGGTGGTAATTGATCAGGCTTGAAGTATTGAGTGGATCTCTACAACAGGTAGCGCTTCCTCCTGGAACCTAAAGGACCTCTGTAGTTGTAACTAGTTAACTTTTGAAAAGTAGGGATGCTTTCTGGGTTCAAACATCATTTGGTGATTCAGTAATTGTACCTAGTCTGCAGTTGTCTGCAAACTTGGTCAGCCACAACCCCTTGGTTCTGGCCTGAACTTCTGAGAAGTATTTACCAAACAGTAGGGGGCTCAGCACTGACCTTTGTGGCACCTCGGTAGTGAGAGTTCTGCTGGTTGATGTGGAGTCACCCAGTTTGATAGTGTGTGTCTGGTTTGTGAGCCAGTTGGCAGCCCATCTTACAACAAAAGGGTTTACATTTAGTTTTGCTAAATTTATCGGTAATGATTGAGTGTGGGATTGTGTCGAAAGCTTTTGAACCTCATCAATGGCCATGGTACTATTTTCAAAGAAATCCACTAGATTTACCATATAGGATCTGTCCTTGACAAAGCCAAATTGGGTTGGGTCCAGGATTTCGAGGTCATCTATATCTTTATTTATGAGGCCCATAATGAAAAGGTCCATTGCCTTACAGACGAGGCTGGTCAGACTTATGGGTCAATAATTCCCCAGGTCTGTTGCTAAGCCACCTTTGTTGAGGGGAATAAATGTTGCTGTTCTCCATTCTGCAAGAACAAATCCTGTGGTTAGGCTATGATTGAAAAGGGTACTTAACGGTAATGCTTATTCATGTTTTAGCCTGTATAGAAGACAGACTGGAATGCCGTCTGGTCCCATAGAGACATTTTTTTTTTTGCCTTGGACAAGGCTTTAATGACCTGTTCTTCAGATATGTAGGGTGGGGGGAAGGGTTTGGGGCAAGGTTTATGATAAGTTTGGAGGGGATAACGGATTGAAATTTTTGCCAAACCTATCTGTTAGCAGGTTTGCTGTCTCTGCAGGGTGAGTGTGCATGATACCTTTATTTACAAGTTCAGCACATGCTTGGATCCTAACTTTTAGGCTATGTACATATTGTCAAAGGTCTTATGGTTATCCTTGCCTTTGCTTGCTAAGTTTTTCTCAAAGATGCCCTTAAAGTATTTCACATATTGTTTTATTTGCCTGTTGAGGCTGAGGAGAGTGTGTTTCCATTGTTGCGGCCTCACCTTGATTTTGTTGGACAGTAACGTTTTGCATTTGTTTTTAAAGTTTGTTAATGCTAGATGTCCACCATGGAGGCTTGTTTTAACTTGGGGCTCTGGCTTTGATTCTTTCTGGAACAGCTGAGTCTATACACTTGTGCTAGTGATTGTACAGGGTTTTAGTGTAAGCTTTGGTGTAGTTACCACTTTCATCTGGTAGTGGGGCTTGAAATTAATATATACCTTTCCCCTAGGAGGATTTAGTTTGTGTCAGTGAAGTTTTTTAGTCTGTCTTTGCCATTTGTGAGTTCTGGTGTTAGTGCCAGCTTAAAATTGACTTATTTGTGGTCAGATTTAATTAATGAGGGCCCAACAGTTGCAGCAGTGCATTTGTTTGCCATGTTACTGAGGACCAGTTCTAGTATATTTGTTCCTCTTATTAGGGTATGAACAATTTGTTCCAGGGCATTTCAGCTAACAAAGTCAAGGAACGTTTGCACTAGTGAGGTAGGGCTAGAGTACGCTTCCCAGTTGATAGTGGGATAATTGAAATCTCCCATAACTAGATTGTTCAGGAATATCTGGAAAGTCTCCAGTTTGGTCAAGTAGGCTTCATGCACATTTTGACCTATAGATGGGGATATATAACTGGCTATGCCTTGAATGAAGGTCTTACCCACAGTTAGTTGAACTTGGAGTATCTCCATGGAGTTGTCCAGTCTAACTAGACAGAAGGTGAATTTATCTATAATATAGATAGAAACACCACCCGCTTTGTTTCTCACATGTTCATTTTTCAGTCTGAAGGTGTGAAAAGCATTGTAGCCTTGAAAGGCCTGGGTACCGCTAAGACCTTGAACCAAGTTTCTGTGACTGCACAGACATGTACATCTTCCAGTGACAGAAGTGCTTCCAGGGTGTGCAGTTTTTGGTTTAAGCTCCTAGCATTTAGCAGCATAACCCTTATTTTGTTATGATTGGCAAGTTTCACATCAGTAAGTTTGTTTTCAAGACCTAGCCTAAAAAAAGGCACTATTGGGGAGGTAAGAGCCTTTGCCAGCAGCCGGAAGCCTATTGATACAAGGTGGAAACTGTTTTTGACAAAGCAGCTAGGTTCAGCCATGATTTCCCAGGCTGACAGAACTGGATCCCCTTTGAATGACACCAAAAACTAAGGGCAATTATTGGAAAAAATCCTTTTTTGTTTATACGCTGGCATCATTCTAGGTGATGGCAGTGTGCTGCTCAAGACTGGGGACATACCTCCCAGGGACACATACTCATAGAGCTCAATCATGCCTCTCTTCATATAGTTCAATGAGGTACATCTCAAGTCATTCACTCCAACATGAACTACTTGAGTGATAATGGTGTTTGTTGTTGAGAGACCTGAGTGCATGCATGATCTGTCAAATCCTGGCACTGGACAGGCAGCTGACCATGACTTTCGTCTTGTCCAGCCCGGTGAGTGGGACATCCATGTGTCTCACTATGGAGTCTCCAATGACAAGAAAATTTGTTTTTTCAGTGTTACGCCTTATGAACTTGGTAGGGGAGACACTGGTGTTAATATGTGCCTTGGATACTGTGGGAACTGTGTTAGTTGTAGCAGTTAATAGAGTAGTGACATGCTATTAATGAACCATTTTTTTCAACCGCTTGAGTCACAAGTTAAAACAGAGCTAATACAAGACTATAATGAACTCATAACACAAATCAAATGTAACAGTCACACAGCTTTATTAGCTCAAACTATGGACAATGTAGCTGCTTTTAAAAACACTTAATAGAAACTAAAAAGCATAAAATATCTAGAGATTTTTGTGACTTCAGATCAGGTCACATGTTTATATGGTCCAGTCATCATAGATCAGCTCCGAACCAAACTGGTGTAATAAGGAAGCAACAGAAACATATTTCAAATGCTTCACAACACTCCCAGTCATCTATGTCAATGAAACAGCATGCACCTTCTTGTTCAAACCAGCCTGTTCCCGAGGAAGTACAACATATAAACACTCAAACAACTCAGCGAACATTCAAGGGACTATATTATAAGCTCAACCCATTAGCTTGTCAAATGCTGAAATGTCGACAGCTAAACAGCAAAAGCTCAAAATCGCAATTGACCACTTAAGCAAATTTTTTCATTGGGAAAGAATTTGCTTGGCCGTTATCGGTATTTGCCCTTTCCCCAATGTAGAGCGACCTCAGAGTTGGTATACTTAGTTAGAGGGGTGTGGGGACAAAGCCCCCCTCTTTGTTAGGGTTTTGAAGTTTATTTTAATTTGGAATGGCCAAGCAAATTCTTTCCTGATGAAAAAATTTGCTTAAGTGCCCGTTCACGATTTTAAGCTTTCACCATTTAGCTGTCGATGTTCCTGCATTCTACAAGCTAAGCGCTCGAGATTCTAATATAGACCCATATTCAACAGGATGCAATCACCAATACCTCTACCATAGTACAAACTACAGAACTAATGACTGGACAGGCAAGAGAACAAATTCTGGTAGATTGAAATATTGTATCTGCTTTGGACCCTTTAGTGCAACCATTACAACGGAGTCAACCATACCCTATACTGAAGGAGAAACATATTCTTTCCAACAATCGAGGCTGCAGCAGACAAAGACACATGGAACAAAAAATGCAGACCAGGGGCCAAATAAGTTAAGTGACATTGTTTTTAACTTGTCAAAATGCAAACAAATGATGAAATTGCATTACTTACCAAGGCACTTACTTTTATCCCCACCCATTTTAACAATATTTCAGACATTATTACAGATTTTAGATTATTTCCTAGGAAAATCAACTTAAAGCAATTATTTTGTCTTAATAATTCAGAAGAGAATAACATACTTAAAAGAAGCAGTATTTTTATACTGATAAATAATCCTATTACAGCAGCTTTTGAGCAAGCAGTAGAAAAAAAAATTACCAATTGTCTGACCATCAGAAATGTCATTTTTATAATCTTAAAACTGAGCAATGTGCAGCAATATGCATAGTTTCTGCCAATACAGAAGTTGTCATCAAACCAGCAGACAAAGGTGGAGGTGTTATGACACTTGATAGACAATTCAATGATTCAAACATGTATATGTTGAATACGAATGAATATTTAGAAATTGATAAGAATGAAGTTTACCAGCATTATTAGTTAGATTAACAGCATGGATTATGATATGCATCTTAATGAAAAAATGCCACTTGATGCATTAGAATTTTTTCACATACCTACTCCAGTCGTACCTACAATACATGGTATACCAAAAGTTCATAATTCATTAACAGATCCTCTTCTTAGGCCTGTAGCTTCATCTCGAGGATGGATTAGAGAGTCCATTTGCTATTATCTTGATGACAAGTTTCAACCTGCTCTTACTCTCTTTACTGCTGTTGTTAAGGACACTTATTTGTACTTAGGGACAAAAACAAATTATGTAAATGACTGTTACTATGCCACCATAGATGTTGACTCCCTATTTACCTGTATACCTAATGAAATAGGGATAGAACAGTTATGACATCTAAAGCACTATATTCTGCAAATGAAACAAATGCCATCTGTGTACTTACTGAGATATTTCTTGCTAATAATGTTTTTTTATTCCATGAAAATAGTTATAAACAATGCAAAGTTGTAGCCATGGGAATTGCAATGGCTAAAAGTTATGCCAGCTTAGCCACGAACAAATGGGAGCTGGATTTCATTTTGTCAGAAAACAATAATGTTTTTTATAATAATATTAGGTTTTACAGACATTTTGTAGATGACTTGCTTTTTAATATGGAGGGGTTCTTTAACATTATTTAATGATTTTTTTGTCATACTTACATTTAACAACCAACATTCTGAAGTTTAAACATACTATTCACTTTTCTCATATAGACTTTTTAGATATACTGTTATATTAAGGTACTACTGGTAAAACAGAAACCACACATAAAAAAAACTGGCAAGAAAAACGCTTATCTGCTTATCTACATAAAGTATGCACCCTCTACATATCTTAACAATATAGTCAGAAAACAATTTTCTATTGTAGCCAGGATAATACAAACCAAGATAATATGGATATGCAACTTGAAAATATGGCTAAATATTTTTTAAACAGAGGATGTAATGAACAAGTTATAGATAGGTTAAACAGAGACATGAAAAATAAATGACAATCCTTGTTAAGGACTACCTTCTGAGAAAAATAGTCTAGTCAAACAGATATATTTAATAGTGGCACCTCTCCTGTTTGGTATCTACTTCTCTGAAGTACAGGCTAACACAGAGGGCCTCTGGCTAACTATGTTTGCAGGTGACTGCAAACTAGGAGCAGCCATAGTCGAGTCCCCAAATGATGAGGACACCCTACAGAAGGGCCTCACTGAGACAGATGCCTGGTGTCAGAGCCATGTCCTCAAGCTCAATGCCAAAAAGTGCAGTGTCATCCCTTTGGTAACAACTCTGTACCCATGAACTACCACATAGGCAGCAATCTACTTAACACTGGATGTGTGATAAGAGACCTTGGGACCCAGGTGGACAGTAGTCTCTCCTTTGATAGTCACATCGCCACAGTAGTCAGGAAGTCGTCCTACATGGCACACCTCATCATAAAAGGGTTTTCATCCAGGAAAAAAGAGGTCATTGTTCCACTCTACTCGATACTCATTAGACCCATTATAGAGTACAACGCCCCTTTTGGAATGTACCTCACAAGACACCTGCAGCAGATGGAAAGGCCACAGAAGTACCTCACAAAGGGGATTACTGGCCTCAAACAAATGCCCTACACTGACCGCCTCAAAAACTCCAGCTTTACTCTGTAGCATTTCACCTACTCTGAGGTGATCTCTGCCTAACATATAAAGCTATGTCAAACCCAGAGCTGTTGGACATGCTACACCTAAAGAAATCCCAATCCCTCCGAGCTACACGCTCTAGAGACCTAAACCTTGTCACCACAATAAACAGGACATGCTGGTGGGATAGATTCCTATCCCAGAGACTTCCTATACTCTGGAACAGGCTACCCTTCTATGTAAAGCAAAGTTCTTCATTAGCACTCTTCAAGAAAAATCTTGATGAGTGGATGGGAAATAGGAAATACACCCCGGGGATCACTTCTGTGTCTCTGCTTGACAGTGGCACAGGAAAATAACTTTCTTGGGTGGCGTAAGCCAGGGAACCTTGTTGGCTAGGCTTACTAGGCCCTTGGGCCAATAGCCTAGTACCTACCTATGAACAAAGGATTTTGCACACTTTACATGTATATTTACATATGATCCCGACATAAATAAAATACAAGAGCTCATTAAGAAACATTGGTTTATGTTACAATACATTCCAGCTTTTAAACACATAACAATTGCACATCTTAGCTTTGGATATAGGAGATCTAACAATCTTAAGAATTGTGTGCTGTAAAGAGCAAGAAAAATATATTAGTAAATTAATTACAACCAAAAAAGGAACTCGTAAATGTAACAATGGCCAGTTTTGTAAATACATTAATACTGAAACATGCTTCACTTATCTAGTTTAGTTAGTTATTTTATTTTACATTTGTTGACCGGGCTAGTCTAACTGGATACATATCCATTTTCAGTAGAGGCCCGGGGAGAAAAGCTCCAACACACACACACACACACACACACACACACACACACACACACACACACACACACACACACACACACACACACACACACACACACACACACTATACTAATAAATGTTGCAACAGTACAAGCTTGATGCAGCTATTATTAAAAAAAAAAAGTACAATAGTAATGGTGAGCATAATACAAATAGTAAAGGTAATATACAAAAAAGTTATTTACTATATACATATATACATAGAATTAAATTGTAATATCATGGTTTATATGCGTCATTAAGGAGAAGTCAGTAGTTAGTACAGTATAGTATTAGGTGAAAAGTATTCACAGGTATGAAGTAAGAAATGTTAGGGTTAGTACAAGGGCAGAACCTATTAGCTATTGGACGATAGTTTGAAAAGTCATTGGAGTTACCACCTTTATGTAGGGGGATAATGTGAGAGATTTTCCAGAGAGATGGGATAGTTCCTTCTCTTATGGTTCTGTTTATCAGTATGGAAATGGGGAAGGCTATGGCTTTGTCTCCTTTTTGCAGGTGTTCTGCTGGTAGTTGGTAAGCAGAGGGGGTGGAAGGTTTTAGTTTTTGGAGAAGAGAGCAAATAAAGGAAGTAGAAACACATTGTAACTGAAATGATGGAAGTGGGCAGGGAGGTGAGGTTGGTAGATTTGAAGTACCTGGAGATAGTTGACTAGCAAGAGTTTGGATGGCATTTGTGAAAAAAGAATTGAGGGCGTTGGCAGTTTGTGTTGGATTCTCAAGGTTGGAGCCTTGAGGGTTAGGTGTGATAGACTGACCTGTGTGTAGTAGTTTGTTAATGCTAGACCAAAACTTTTGTGGATTCTTTTGGTGAGTTTGTTTTAGTTCGAAGTAAATGTTTGTTTTTTATCTAAGAGGATAGCTTTTTTTTTCAATTCAATTGAGGACCTATAGAACATGTAACACTAAGAAAGTCATATAAATGGCAGTTTGTAATTCATGCAATGCCCTCTGTATAGGTAAATTGTACAGAAGACTTAAGGATAGGCTCTGCGAGCATCTCTCTGATATATGGAAACAAGTAAATACAAACACACTTTATAAGCATGTTAAAGGTATTAATATGTCACATGAATTCAGTTTTCTTTTCATATTACAAATTGTTCCAGAAAATGTTAGAGGAGGGGGAACATGAAAAACAATACAGAAGTATTAGAAAATAAATGGATCATATTCTTCAAGGCACAATTACCCCTGGTTTAAATGACAATTTTACCATTAAACCACTTCTAAAGGTGAAGCATAACAAAATCAGACAATATTTCTTTTAAGCAATATTTAAGAGTTTATATTTTCACTTTTTGACATTATAAATGGCTTTTAAAGGTAAACTGCTTTGCATCAATGCACTAAAACACTTTATGTATTTGCTATTTTCCAATGCTTCTATACTAGGTCTGTTTAAGGGTATGTTACTTTAAATCTTCTGATCATATGATTTTAATTAACTATTTGAGATGTGTATTTAAATGTTTTGTTCTCCTTGACTCAACATTTGCCTGAAGAAGCCTACTTGGTGAAAGTTTTTAAACTAGCAGCGGTAAGTTTCTTTGTTTTATCGAGTGCTGTGGTGCTGATTTTACTTTTTCTTTTACATTTAGTTGCAGCAGTCTTGTGTTTTGAGGTCTCTAGTGTTTCAGTAAGTTTTTTGTGATAACCTCCATGTATGTTGATTTTTGGGTTTGATGTGTTCTATGTATGAGCAGTGGTACTGTGTGCATGAGTAGTGGTGGGTGGGTAGACAACCTCTTCAATGTTACTGTTTTGAGTGAGAGAGAACAAGGATTAAAGATTCTTGGTGTAGATACACCTCCCGCACTCTGTACCAGAGTGAGTTATTAGAGGGTTGTCAGTGCACATGAGGCAATTGCTAAACTGCCTAAGGAGGCACAAGTCAACAAGGCTGGTAGGAAAAACAAGGGTAGTCCAACTGTCCATAACGCTAGTGTAAAGAACTGTTATTACAAAGGGGGGCTTTTCTGAACTGATTAAGGACGTGATCAGTTGATGGATATTTCTGTCAGGGTTTTTTTTTTCTTGCTGCTGGTTTAATAGGTCACAATTCACTAGCAGTATTTCTTAAACCAGAAAAGTACTAAGGGTGCCGACTACACTAATGTGCTATAAGCTGTATCTAAGAGAAAATTTGTTGAATTTATCTGTCCGGCTATGGCACAAAATTACATGGCAGTCTGCAGTGCTGTATGATGTACAAACAAGCAAAAACCTGGTCAAAAGCAGAGCTTAAATACCAAAAGCTAAAGACTTAAAAAAAAAAAAAAAAAACTTTAAAAAAGTTGCAAAAGGGCATTTTCCAATCAAAGATGGCCTGGAAAATGTGCTCAGAACAAACAGCTACTACAAACAGACCCAGATGCAGCAAACCTGTACCTGGACTATGCTACCAGCTACTTGCTATGCTAGTTTAGGTGGGAAACGGTAGAAAAATGTTTAATACAGCAGAAAAATAGCAGTGAGCACTAAAAAACATTTAACACAGCATAAAAATATCAAGGAAACTCTAAAGAATGTTTTAAACAGCAAACAAATCCGTTATTTTAACACTGGTTAGCAGGAAAAGCAGGACAAGCAGAGCAGACTGCTATTCAACAGTGAAAATACCAACAAGTGCATAACAAATGGTGAAAATAGCAAAAAGCTTTGCAAACAATGAAAAAAGCAAATCTACATGATTTAACAGTCACAGTAAGGCAGACAGTTGCAGTACAGTGCAGTTAAGTACACAGTATCAAAGTAGGAGGCAGAAAATAAAAGTGCATTAAATAGTATAATCAAGCCAAAAAAAAACAATTTATGTTTTTTGGGAAGCTCAGAAGCCTCTAGTCATCTGGTATCTCAGCCCAGAGTTGTGGCTGGTAGCCCTCCACAGTTCAGCTCGGTACAAACAAGCAGAAACCTGTTCAAACACAAGGCTTAAATACCAGAAGCTAAAAACTAAAAAAAAAAAAAAAAAAAAAAAAAGCTTCAAAAGGACCAGTGAGAATGCTTACTCCAATCCCTACACTAACCATCCTTCACCAGACTGCAGTAAGGCCCATTCCAATTCAAGATGGCCTGGAAAACGTGCTCAAAGCAAACAGTCACTACAAACACTAGCTTAGGAGGGAAACACTAGAGAGTGTTTAACACAACAGAAGAATAGCAGTGAGACACTAAAAAATGTTTTAAACTGCAGAATAGCAAGGAGACTCTAAAGAATGTTTTAAACAGCAAACGTCAGTTATTTTAACATTGCTTGGCGGGAAAACCAGAACAAGCAGAACAGATTGTTTTGCAACAGTGAAAATACCAACAAATTCTTAACAAAGAGTGAAAATCGTTAAATAGCTAAACGAGCTTTGTAAACAATGAAGACAGCAATAAAATATGATTTAACAGGCACTGTAAGGCAGACGGTTGCAGTACAATAGTGCAGTTTAGTACACAGTATTAAAATATAGTATTAAAGTAGGCAGTAGATGATAAAACGTGGAGTAAATAGTATAATCAAGAAAAAAAGGCAATTCGGGTAGACTTAGGAAAGGGCACTGGAGTAGAATCAATGATTGCAAAGTCATCCCCAGTAAAACAGTCATCCCACATGATGAACCAATGGTTGCCAAAATCAGCTGCAAGCAGTGGTCAGAGAAAGCTCTATGGGCAGCAGAGATCAGGGTGAAGACCTGAAAGTTGACTGCAGAGAAAGTACAGCAGTTCAAGGAGTTACCCTGGGGTCTAGCAACCCAAGAAGAGGAGGAAATAACAGGAGTTGAAGAAAAATGGAAGTGTCTCAAAACAGCATGTGTGAGCACTATACAGCAGATATGTGGCCAAGCCAGGTATGGAAATAAGGTACATAAGGAAAGCTGGTGGTGGTATGTAGATGTCCAGGAACTCATCAAAAGAAAAAGAGTGGGGGAAAAAGTGGGAGATAGAAAATTGGACCAGGCTAGGAAAGAATGCTGGTTGGCTAACAAAGATGCCAAGAAAGGAGTTGCAGTAGCAAAGAACAGGGCATCAGAGACACTCTACCAGCTCCAGGAAAGTGTCACAGTAGGTGGCACAAAGAAACTACATCAGGTTGCAAAGCAAAGACAAAAAGATAAAGGAAAGAGTCAAGTACCCTTCACAGGGGGTGCCAGCAACAATCTGCTTGCCAGGCCGCAGGACATCAAAGGCAGATGGAAGGAGAACTTCCAGCAGCTTCTAAACGAACAAAACCCCAGAGAAGCTGTACTGCAAAATGACACAGCCTGTGATGAGAGAAGAAGAGGAGCCCACCATAGAAACAGTAAGAACAGCACTAAGGAAATGAAGTTAGAGAAAGCAGCAGGCTCAGATGAGGTCACAGCAGATATGATAGAAATGCTGAGTGAGATAGGGGAGAAATGGCTCCTAAGGGTACTCATAGCAGTGTGGAGAGAAAGGCATATCCCAGATGAATGGAGAATAAGCATACTCATGCCAGTATACAAGAACAAAGGGATCCACAACTGTGTGTGATACAGAGGTATCAAACTCCTGTCACATTGCATGAAAGATCTGGGTAGGGTGACTGATAAAAGGGTATGCAGAGAAGTACATAGATCAGGATGCAGCACAATTGACCCAGTATTTGCAGTGTGACAGATAGCTGAGAAGCAGCTAGAGAGTCCATCTGGGCATTCCTAGACATGGAGAAAGCATATGACAAGGTCCCAAGAAAGAAGATTTGGGCAGTCCTGCGATGGTTTAAAGTCCCAGAAACATTGGTAGAATTAGTGCAAGCTATCTATAAGAACCTAATGACTGAAGTACAAACAGTGTTTGGTCTCAGAGGGGTTCCAAGTTGGAGTGGGTGTGCATCGGGGTTCAGCTCTAAGTCCACTACTGTTCATACTGGTGATGGATTACATTAGCAAACAGGTCGAAGGGAACAGATAAACAAAGTTGCAGTATGCAGATGCTGTGGCATTGCAGGTAGACTTGGAGCAAGAACTTCAGCAAAGGACATGGGAATGGAATGCAAAACTGAGGGCACATAGGATAAAAATGAGTACAGCTAAGGCAGTGATAATGGTAGCAAATTGGGGAAATAAGAAGAAGCTGAGAATTAAGATAAAAGGGAAGATAGTGGAACAGCTTAACAGCTTCAAAGGTATCTGGGGGAGTAGTTAATGAGAAGGAAAGTCTGAATGAAGAGGTCAAACTAGAATCAGAGGGGCTGCAGTTAACTGGCATAGAGTGTTAGGTGTAGTGTATGACAGAAGAATGCCAAAGGTGCCTGAAACAGTGGTGCAACCAGTACTACTGTGTGGTGCAGACACCTCAGCAGTAAAGGGAGAGCAGATGAGGAAACTAGAGGTGATGGAGATGAAGTACCTGAGATGGGTGGTAGGATGCACACCGTGGGATAGGCAAAGAAATGCCAAAAGAGCATTAGCCAAAGTGTCTCCAAATGCAGAAATGATCAAACAGATAATGGTGTTTGGGCACCTGTGCAGAAAAGCAGAAGACAATCTGGTGAAGAAGATGTGGGACAGACAGGAGGAAAACAAAGAGGAAATGAGGGCATCCTGCAAAGAGGTGGATGGATTGTGTGAGAGAAGATCTGTGACAGTCAGGCATGAGTGTCAAATAAGGCAGGAAAGAGGCATCGAATAAAGAAAGCTGGATAGTGACAGTTGATATGACAGCCTGACCCCATGTAGAAAATGGGAAAAGGGGGTTGATGTAGATGATGATGATTGAGATAAGGCTACAATGGATTAATGTTGACTGACCAGTAGTCAAATATACAAGTCACAAAGCTGCAAAATGGCTTAGCTGATCATCACATTCAGCAAAATGAAAAACAAAACTTTTTTTTTTGTGTGTGAGGTAAGTCCCTCTTTGTCCCCCCCCCCCCCCCCCCCAATGTGGAAGGAACCCAGAAGTCCTAATATATGTATACTAACAACAGTGGGGAAAGTACAATTCTGGTTTTGCTTCACAATTTTGGTACTAAAAGAAATGTCAGTCATAGAGATGTCACATTTCTGACCAGAACAAATTTTCTTCTTCTGGAACTGAGCTTGAGGAATATCAGTAAATGTACTGAGCTGACATTCAGCTCGATTGATACTATGAATTATGCCACAAATCTCAGGAGGAGCTCTTTTTTGTTGTGAACATAAACTGAATATGTCTTGCTCTACCAAGTCTACATTTCCTTTGAAATGATTAATCTACAGGCACTACTGAAGAAGGAAGGAAGATAAGGGTTTTATGTAAGAAAATAGGCTTAGCTGCACTTCCCCATGACCCACCTCCATGGGTGGGTATTCCATTCTACTATCTAAGTTCAACTGCCCAATATTAAACACAGCTTGAACTGCCATCTGTGGGTAATCACTGCCACTGATTCCTTTGTATGGGGAGATTTCTACCTTCATGCTTTTCACCTATGAAGTCTGCATATTTATATATAAACTCGAAATTCATACGGTCAAGACTATATGCTCGAGTTTTCGAAAACACGAATATCAAAAAAAAAAAAAAAAAAACACCCCCTGCAAATTATAGGTACCAACACCAAGATTGCACTACAGTGAGGAACATGGTACATTTCCTGATCCCCACTGTACTGCGATCTCCATTCAAAATCGTAGGGTTTTCAAAAAATTGATCACATGGTCTCGACCATATGAATTTTGAGTTTCTAAAAACTCGATAAATTGATAGAGTTTTATATATATATATATATATATATATATATATATATATATATATATATAGATGTGGGTGCTTTTCCCCTAAATGAGTAAACAAGCAGTACAAAAACATGTGTTTTAATTAAATTCTTTGTGCTGAATCCCAACAAGTTTCAACAGGCTGAGTCCCCATTGAGTTAAACAACAGCAACTCATTGAAAAAGTAAAAAACATAGTTAGACTGTTAACTTCAGGTCCTCTGATGGGCACCTAGCACTGTTTCACCGTTTCCTCTAGAACATTTGTGAAATCACTTGTTTGTCACTTGCATGATCCTAATTAAATTATTATTTTATTTTATTTATTAATTACTTTATTTATTTTGCATTTAGGCTTTGGTAAATAACTGAAACTAAAATAAAAAAATGTAGGTACAAAGTTTAGTAACTTAACTTATGTAACCTTAGACAGTATTAGAAAATTTTAGCTTTGTGAAGAACTCAATACTTCTAAAATGATTGCAACAGCAAAAATCATAGTGCTGTACTTAAACATAGCAGGTGAGATGGGTCCATTTCCGTTATTTTCATTTTAATATGAGTGTGACGAGAGAGAAACCTTGTAAGTACTCTCTCAAAAGTAGAATTAGCAGAGGACCAAGGGTAGGATTGGGTAAGCTTTTGAATTCTTCAAGGACTGAGAAGAATCTAGTACAAAACTATAAATCCTCTTGGTAGAGCTGCAAACTCAAGATGACATATCTTGTATTGACTAAAATGCTCACCCTCTAAAAGAAATGATTCAGATATTTTTCTTTAAAATATATATAACAATATGTAACCAACAGGTTGGAACATGTTTTCCGATTATTCACTTACTCTGCTCTTTATGCTAAATTACACATTGATTTTATTTTATTTGTCCGTATGAGTCAAATAATTGATTTAAGACTTGTAGTGACTTGTTTGACATGAGACCGTCTATCGTCACCTGCTGATTAAGGAGACGTTACATTAAGACCCATGTTGCTGTGTTAATTATCTTATCAGCTTTAATGCTTTGTATTCAAAACATCTTTGCTGGTGGTGAGATGGAGCCATACAGTGGTATGAAATTATGTTCTGGAAATTGCATTATTATGAATAAATTGTGGCTGTTTTGATGCTGATGTACACTTTAACAAAATAAAGCATATGTTTACTGACTTTGGCTAAACATTTCTATGTTAATAGAGACATCATTGCAAAATGAATGTATGAATGAAAATTCCAAGCCAACATATAGAAATGGGAGTTCTGCTAATTTGCTGTTGAGTTGTGATGAGCAGAACAGCACATGCTATATATGACAGTTGTCAAAGCAGTGTACATTCAGCTACATACATTAAACAGAGAGAAGATGAAGGACAAATAAGAGAAATCTCCATTTATATACTTATTTCTTGCTTTCAGCTATGTACTTTTAGCAAGAGTGCATTGTAATGCTGTTAAAAGGGTTGCTTTTACCAGAATTTAATGCTTGATATAGATATTCTACTCACCTGCTCTGTGGTCCATCTCCCTTCAAAATTGTACTGAACTGAATGTATTTCTTGGAATATTGTGAGACTTGCCATGCATCTTAAACCTAATATTTAAATATCTGCTGAAAAGGGATATGTATCCAGTCAGACTAACCCGGTAAACAAATGTAAAATAAAATAAATTATGACACCATAGTAAAAAACATCACTTCAATTTTTTAGGTAATATATTTTACCTAAGGAGGCGCGGCAATTATTTTGTACTTAAAATACTGGGTATAGCTTGATCCATTTTATGTGGGATACCCCTTTAAAAGAAGAACAGAGAGGTATTTTTGTCCTTAATTGAATAACAAGTTCATTATAAATATTAAGAGAGTTTGAGGATGTTAACTGGTTCTGAAGAAGCCTCGACGAGATGAAAGTGCTTAACCATTATGTTGCTGTTACTTTTTTTGTTTTGGAATTAAAGCGATTTTTTTTTTTATTTTTTGCCCAAGTTGGTCATTTTATTTGGAATTAAAGCGATTTTTTTTTTTATTTTTTGCCCAAGTTGGTCATTTTATTTGAGTACCTATCATCCAAATATGTATTTCAGTGAAAGAATTTTGGTTAAAAATAATCAAAAAAGTTTATAAAAACAAAATATGAAAAAAATTTAAAATAGCATAACGAAAAATAAATCAGGATGCACATATAAAAATGACACATTACACTGACTAAATGCAAGTGTGTGTGACACTTCCATGATAAATAACACTTAATTTGTGACATTTCCATGATAACATTGTGAAGCAGCAGCATTCTGTTTGCTTACTTTGTACAGTTGAATAAACTTGCTATTCTTCTGCTCACCAATATATACATTCACCTTTACAGCATCAGTCACAAAGAAGGGTTACTTCTTTTCCAGAATAAATTAGTTTACATTTGTTATATGAATATGAATAAGAATTAAGAAAATACATACATTTAGTTATGTTAGAAAGTGCATCTTTATACACTATGGATTGGATTCAGAAAACGTTGCTGCACCATGGTAAGTGAATTTGCATGATGTGCGGCCAAGCCTAGGCCATATGTGTTTCAGAAAAAACAAGCTGCACAATGTGGTCATGCTGTGCTGCACAACTGAGTCTGGTATATGCTAACGGCCATATAATGACATGGTAATGAGCAAGATTATTAAAATGAGAATTTCATTATATGCTAAATAGGCAAAACAAAATGGCTGAGCAATCAGAAATGCATAAATGCCACACAGTGGAGCTGCAGCCACCGTATGCTTGAAACTGGCTGAATCTACCTACTTAGAATCATCAAAGAATGCTAGAGGTTACTGCAGCTCTGATAAATGTGTACCTACAAGAGATTCTTATTACTGCTGCCATGCTGATGGTATGCAATGCCACCTCCAGAGGTGTAGGGTCATCCGACCGCATTTAACATTTCATAGACTCCATGGCACTGACATTGTGGACCAGTACCCAATAGAGAGGGATGCTATTCATGAAACTGATTTAATGTGTCTACCTCAACCATAGCCTCAAAAGTCATGAAGTGCCAGTTCCAGTAGATAATAAATATATATGTGTGTCTGTATATCAGTATATATATAGATATATATATATATATATAAATAAATCTATCTACATATATTTATATATACTGTATTTCTGTGTGTGTGTGTGCGTATACACATATATTTATATATATATGTATATATATATATATATGTATATATATATATATATATATATATATATATATATATATATGTCTATATATATATATATGCGTGTGTGTATGTGTGTGTATATATATATATATATATATATATATATATATATATAATGTGTATGTATGTGTGTATGTATGTATGATATATACATATATATATATATATATATATATACATATATATATCGATCATAGGAGTTCACTAGGCAATCGACCCGGAGGTCATTTCAAGCCTAGCAGCTTCATCCCAATGTAATACCATAGATATGCTAGTCAATACCGAGGACTGCATTTAATAATAACTGTCCATGTCCAGGAGGGTTGTGGCTGCTATCCCAGCTAAGAATTTACAGTTCCCCCATCCATTTGTGCAGGTTCCTCTTGAACAGTGTCATAAAGATGTTCTGTTTCACATGAACTGGTAGCCTATTTCAAAAAAACGCAGCTGTCACCGGGAGACAAATCTGTCCCTCCAGCATGTCCTATTTAAGTCACAGGCCATATTTATGTCTTTGTAACTGGTAGCTGTAGTTGCATTTGATTTACGGATATGCAGCAAGTTCATTAGGTTTGGGTCTGAGATTGCTCTGTAAGCCAAGCATAAGTCTCCCCTAAGAAGTCCATATAATACAGATTATAGGTACAGGGACTTTAGTTGGTCTGTGTAAGACATGTTCAAGAGTCACTTGATCTTTTTTCTTAAAAATCTATAAGGTCTCTCCAGTTGTTGCAGGTGCTTTGTACAGTGAATGCCGTATGGGGTATTATACTCAATTATGGTCTGGATTAGTGCCGAATATACAGGGTTATAACCTCCTTTGCTCTTGAGGTGATGCTTTAACTAATGAAATGTTAGTGTGAAGGACACTGTTTTTGCTGAAGGGAATGATGATACATTTTATAAGCCTGGGTTCATTTTAAGTTATTTTCTGATGAAGTTCAACTGAAAACTTTACAAACGAAAGCACTCAAAATGTGATTTAAATTAATTAAAAAAATGATCAAAATACCAGGAATAGCTTACCATCTCTGTTCCTTCTGAAATAGCAAAACTTTCTTAAGTGTATATATATATATATATATATATATATATATATATATATATATATATATATATACACAGTGGATATAAAAAGTTTACACACCTCTGTTAACATGCCATGTTTTTGTGATATAAAAAATGAGACCACAATAAATCATGTCATTACTTTTCCCACCTTTAATGTGACCTTTAACCTATGCAATTCAATTGAAAAACAAACAAATCTGTTGGGGGGAAAAATATAAAAAATGTACAATATGCTGATTGCATAAGTGTGCACACCCTTAAACTAATTCTTTGTTGTGTGTGCACACGTTAAACCTAAACTTTGCTGAAGCACTTCTTGATTCGTATGCTGTTATGCTGTGTCTTGCTGGGGATTCTTGGCAGTGCTGTAATGTAGTTGCAATTAGTATGGTTGCTTGGGTGGCAGGATTACGTGACTGTTCTAAATCTTGGACTGTGGTTTTTATATTGAAGGGTTGTGGTAGGGTTGATAGTGTGAAGACTGACAGACAATGGCCATTGACAAGAAATGTTTTGAAGGATTTGTTGCAGGGATTAACATTGGTAATTTTGGATTCATTGGAATATACTTTGTGTGTGACATTTGCTTTATGGATGTATTATGGAGCTCTTAGGGTGTCAGAGTTGTTTTGGTCACTGGTTTGGCAGGATTTTTTTTTTTTTTACTTACGTACATATTTGGTTGCATAGATCTAAAACGGATCAGTTGGGGAAAGGCAGGCAGATAGTAGTGGGAAAAGACAGGAATGATTGGTTGTGTTTAGTGGGTTGCACTAAAAGGAGTATGTGGTGTCATTGTTGGGAGTCCTCAGGACTTGATCCGTAAGGGGAAAGGTGATGATGTTTAATCAGTTTGTATATATGATGAGGAGAGCTTTTCGGTGTGTTCATTTTTCAGGAGTGAGCTTCCCATTCTTTGTGCATTGGAAGGGTATCATTTTTACCAAGGGAAGACTAACTGAAATCATTAGAAGGGTGGGTCATTGGTCATCAAATGCTTTCTTGTCTTATATTAGAATATTGGGTACGGTGACTGGCTTAATATTAAATTAATTTTCTAGGAAAGGAAATTTCATTTTGGTCATTGTTATATCTGTTAGGTGGCAAAAGCCAGCTGCAGTTAGGCCAGATGGCACTTAATTGGGCTTGCATTGTTTTGGGTGGCACTGGGCTCCTTGGAGTCTTGGTGGTGCATTTGGCAGGTAACGATATGGGAATAATTCCAAAGCTACAGTTGGTAGTTAGAATAAGAGAGGATCTGTTTATATTAAAGAGGTTATACCCATGTGTGTGTGTTGTGTTGTCAGAGGTAGTACCATGGTTATTTTGTTTTTGGAAAGGGCTCATCAGTTTGTTTATGTTAGGCTAGTTAGGCAAATGAGTGCTTTAGGTATTTGTATGATAGGACTTTGGGATGTCGATGACAGGGAAGGTTTGCTGAAGGTTTTTGAGTGAATGTGTGGAAACAGTCTGTTTCAGGCTGGTTGGCAGTGAAGAGGGACAGGTTTGTCCCTCTTCTATTCCCTCCTCTGGTGTTGGATGTTTAATTCAGTGAGATGAGGAATGAAAGTGTGCAAGGAAATGCTGCTCGATGAGTAAAAGTAAGTGAACGGAGGTGAGGTCGCTGCTTATTTAGCTAAGGTGAGCGGGGTTGTGTTGCCCTAGTAAATAGTTATATGGATATTCATGCTGCGATCAATAAATTAAAATATTCTTCAGTAATATATGTTTATGAAGGTCGTCAAATGGCATTTGGTATGGTGTGGTGTGTTTATTGAAGGGGACTGGGACAAATTTCTTTGTGGGAACAGAAAAAGTCACTGAAAGGAATTTGTTACATAAAATTACCATAACAAACTACTGTAAATAGTTTAAAGCTATCTAAACAACCCAGTTAACCTGACTCTTGGTAAAATAAAAAAAAACACAAAATGAAATACAGTATTTAATGAAAAGCATGGCCAGCTCACAAGTTCTCATGATGCTCTTTTTTACTATATTATGGGTACAAAATGTCATGGTTTAAGTACTATTTCATGGCTCATGTCAGGTAATCCATGCTAAGATAGATTAAGTGGGAATAACCTTATCTAAAGTCATGTCAGGATAATCATTTTGTATGCTGAATATGAATGAATTTCCTTGCATACCTAAAAAGATTAAGTAATAGTAAATTGTCTCATAAAATCCCAGGCATCCATAGAAACCGTTATTAAATAAAAGATGATTCTGGGTAACTTCAACGTTTAGAGTGAGCTTGGTCATAGCAGGCATAAACCTTATCTTTCTTCTTCACTTCACTTCATTTGAATCTATTTCTAGTTGGCACACAGCCACTATCCACAGGTATTGTGTTAAATACAAAAGGACCGTATATTCTGAAAGTCTTTGTGCTTCTGCTTTTGATATCTGCCAATCAAAAACAGCTACTAACAAAAGACAGCAGAGAAACTGCATAAAATGTATGACCTTGGGAGATTTTTTAATAGTAACAGAGTAATACAACTGCAGAAACTTCCTTATGGCTGCCCCTGTGATCCTATATAAATGTGCATAATGTTTGTTTATATATCACTGCTGCCAATCTTACACGCTTGAAGTAATACTTGCGATGGTGGCATTATTTTCATATCTAGTGAATAAGCTATAGATGTAAACAGTATATCATATGTGTGTATATCTGGCAATTTTGTATGGTCAGCATTAAGGTAAAAAATGAAAGGTGACAAAAAAGCATGCATTTCTTCTGTTGATTGTGAGAATTAGATGGCCCTGGGTACAGACTATATTTCATTTAGTGTATTATTCCTTTATGCTGCATTTAAATGCATAATGTGTCTGCTAGATAGACTATATAAAATGGCCACATAGGTTTAAGTTCTGAGTGCTACTTTCCACCATGAAGGGAAAATAGTCTGACAAAGCAAGTATGGGATTTGGTATACACAATCTCACCTTAGGTCTCCAACAGAACCCCTTCTTATCTACTGCCTAGCCTGCTGCTACTGATCAGAGAGCCTGATGACTGTACGGAAACATCATGTGGGTCTGTGATGGCTCAAACTTTCTGTTATTGCTCTATAGCCCTTAGTGTGGTCAGTACTGTAGGTCAGAACTGATCTTTAGTAATTGTTGGGATAGCAAGTGATTCTGCAGCTGAAAGTGGGAAGACATATATATAAATTTAAAGTACTTCATAAATGTCGTTATTGCTTGTTTTCAGTTGTGTGAGAGAGTGCACGTGTGTGCACAGATATACACACAAACACACAGACACGTGTATGTGTGTACATGCATATGGATATGAGTTACCTCTTTGGACTATGTCCATATTCTAGAAATTTACTAATACAAAACTCAATATTGAAATGTACAACCAAGATTTGTACATGTCACTGTGTATGCATCATGTATGTGTGTACTCACATTTCTGCATGTGTGTGTGTGTGTGTGTGTGTGTGTGTGTGTGTGTGTGTGTGTGTGTGTGTGTGTGTGTGAGACTTACCTCTCTGGACTGTGTCCATATCCATGACATTTATTGATACAAAACTTAGCACTGAAACATGCAACCATGATTTGTACATGTGTAGCAATTTCAGCTAAAAATTTATATAGCTTTATTTTGTTAGTATGTTATTGAAAGTTTAAAGTATGCTGCACAGTAGAAGTCATGCACAGCTTTTAAAGATGCTGTTTAGGTTCCACTATGAAATGCAGACTTCCTGCATGTTGACACTTGAACAGAACAGAATAAATACCCAAAAACCAGAAGGGTGAAAATCGTCCTTTTTCTTATTTTTTTTGCAGTGGGGGCAAGCCCACCTGCAGACCCTGATGTGAGGGGCAACCCCCCAAAACTCCAAACTTACATATACCAACTCTGTGGTAGAAATTATTCAGAGGGGAGAAACGTTTCTGCAAAGTGAATCACAGTTAGAAATTGCACCAGCAATTGTCCTATGAAACATAGCATTTGGCACTATGCTGTTTCACTTCTTTTTCTGCAAGCTACTGACACTCAAGGAATTTCTTCTTGAGATTGTGTAGGGAAGTCAGATATTTATAATGTATGTGCTTCACTTTTTGCATTTTTCTCATAATTTTTTTCAAGTTTTATTAGTTCAAGCTATCTATATAAATTCCAAGATCAATAAAGAAATAATTTGCATTAGAACTTTATTAGTATTGCTTATTGCCTTTTCTCATGAAATATAATGTCATTTTTACTCATTTTCAATTAGACGTGTAGTCCCATCTCCACAGTTGAGTTGTAAAGTGCATCGGAGAGCCTCTCCCTTTTCAAAGCATAAACTTGCAATCTATGTTTTGTCTCGGTTACCTCACTCTGAAATCTAGTTAGCAAACATATGTTAAGATCCTCAGTTTAAATGCAACATTGTTGTCAGTTGTGTTGAACACTGTCTGATACTAGTTTGAGTTTATCTTGTATATATTATCTGCATTATTAAACAAGCTGTTCTTTGCCTACCTCCCTTGATAATCTTGATATTGCAGTGGTTCTTGTTGTTAGTGTTGCACTTAGTCTGTTATTCAATAGTTTTGTGCAAGATAATTTCTGGTATCTGTTTACTGATGCAAGTAAGCCATGCAAATTGCTTCTTATTTAAGCTACAGTCTAATACTGTAAAAAGGTTCTATTTTGTATGCTTTAAATTATGAGAACAGATGTGGAAAGTTTAATGAACTGTTGGCCTTAGAGAAATACAGGTAGCAGGTTAAATTAACTACCAGCTTACCTCCAGGCATAAAAGAAATGAATCATTTTACATCTGTTTTGTTATCTAAAAATTGAGACCTGATTTTATGGTCTTTTTCTTCTCAACATGTCAGGCAATTCAGAAATATATTGTATAAGCTGCAACAGGTTATATAGTTCTGTCTTAAAATTATATAAGGCTGTTCTATTTAGTATTGCCTCACAATTTGATAAATGTTGTTTATAATGAAGCTCTAACAATAAGACAGAGGTCAGTATCCGTAGTTATTTGAACAAAATGATTTAAATATAATGAGATGCAAATAAGACATTTTGTAAAGTGGTGTATAATAATGAGGTGTTTTTGCAATTCATAGTCCAATATCCGCACGTTACACATATCCATTGTTGAAAGCAAAGCTTCATCTTTGATATCGGAGGTGCAATTGCACCCAGCCATCCTTTCAGTAGTCTGTCCAAGTATGCACAAGTACTTCTCTGACACAAATGAATTATTTCCCCCATCAATCCCTTCAGCAGTGTTCCAAGTACACTCAAGCACCAAAATGAAACACTTCCCCCATCAATCCCTTCAGCAGTATTCCAAGTATACACAAGCACCAAAATGAAACACTTCCCCCATCAATCCCTTCAGCAGTATTCCAAGTACACACAAGCACCAAAATGAAACACTTCCCCCATCAATCCCTTCAGCAGTATTCTAAGTACACACAAGCACCAAAATGAAACACTTCCCCCATCAATCCCTTCAGCAGTATTCCAAGTATACACAAGCACCAAAATGAAACACTTCCCCCATCAATCCCTTCAGCAGTATTCCAAGTACACACAAGCACCAAAATGAAACACTTCCCCCATCAATCCCTTCAGCAGTATTCCAAGTATACACAAGCACCAAAATGAAACACTTCCCCCATCAATCCCTTCAGCAGTATTCCAAGTACACACAAGCACCAAAATGAAACACTTCCCCCATCAATCCCTTCAGCAGTATTCCAAGTACACACAAGCACCAAAATTAAACACTTCCCCCATCAATCCCTTCAGCAGTATTCCAAGTACACACAAGCACCAAAATGAAACACTTCCCCCATCAATCCCTTCAGCAGTATTCCAAGTACACACAAGCACCAAAATGAAACACTTCCCCCATCAATCCCTTCAGCAGTATTCCAAGTACACACAAGCACCAAAATGAAACACTTCCCCCATCAATCCCTTCAGCAGTATTCCAAGTATACACAAGCACCAAAATGAAACACTTCCCCCATCAATCCCTTCAGCAGTATTCCAAGTACACACAAGCACCAAAATGAAACGCTTCCCCCATCAATCCCTTCAGCAGTATTCCAAGTACACACAAGCACCAAAATGAAACACTTCCCCCATCAATCCCTTCAGCAGTATTCCAAGTACACACAAGCACCAAAATGAAACACTTCCCCCATCAATCCCTTCAGCAGTATTCCAAGTACACACAAGCACCAAAATGAAACACTTCCCCCATCAATCCCTTCAGCAGTATTCCAAGTATACACAAGCACCAAAAAGAAACATTTTTCCAACTGATCCCTTCAGTAGTATGTCCAAGTCTACAGTATACAGTGTATACAGGCACCCAAATGAAACATTTCTCCACTCATCCCATTAGAACTACTGTAAGTCCAAGTATGCACAAGCACCAAAACGAAATATTCCCCCAAGCAATCCCTTCAGTAGTATGTCCAAGTATGTACAAATACCAAAACAAAACATGTTACCAAGTGATCCCTTCCGCAGAGTGTCCAAGTATGCACAAATACCAAAACAAAACATTTCTCCAAGTGACCCCTAAAGTAGTATGTCCAGGTATGCACAAACACCAAAATGAAACATTTCCCCAAGAGATAACTTCAGCACCAACAAACAACACAATCACGTTGAGGTACAGCACCTGCTTAATTCCATTCAGAACCACACACAACTTCCTTAACAGAAGCCTCTAATCCAGAACAACCAATTTCACTTTTTCTCAACCTGTAAACATCCAAAACACTCCCTAATGCTTAGTAACATCACACAAGCCCAACAGCTTCATCCATATGCACCCTAATCATATGAACAGAGTTCAGTCTGAGTACATCATTTATAGAGCAGGTGCTGTAAACCTGAGACTGCAGCAGGTCCTTACAAATAATTATGTTTTAATTATTTGTATGTTTATTTTATTTGTATTTTACTCTTCTTTACTGGGTTTGTCCAAATAGCTTTAGTCAAAAACTTCTTTTTAACACAGGTCCAGGGAGAAAAGCTACAACAATTTACAAAAAAATTAAACAAACATAGAATAATACACATGGACATTAAACAGTATACAGTAAGATTGCACATACATTTGATAAATATATTACGTCCATATAAAATAACTATTAAAGTATAAAAGATACTTGTACATTTGGAAATGTTGAGCACTGAGCATTTGAAGAGGGGTATTAATGGGTCTGATAGATATAAGATTATGTGTTTAGTGCATAGAAATTCAAAGAAATGGAAGTGAGGAAAATGTTAATATTGTAGTTAAGAGGTGGGGTGTAAAGCAGATCCAGAGACAATTGTATATCAGTATCTGTATCTATGTCTCTATCTGTCTGTCTACTTATCTGTCTCTCTATGTCTATTGACAGAGATAGATAGATAGATAGATAGATAGATAGATAGATAGATAGATAGATAGATAGCTATGGCTATCATAAGGTTTATGTTAGAAGTATAGTAGCAGATGCTGAGTAGTGTCACAAAGTAATGTATACAGCTCAGAGATCCTAGTAAAACTATTCAGGTATTGGTGAGGACTGCCTGTGGAGCATAGGAGTCTGAATTAACTGAAATGGATTTATGATACAGCAAGCTGATGATAAAAGTAGCACTGACAGATGAAGTTTTAGTTGTGTTTTAAACAGGTTTACATTCTGAATGGATTTTAGTAGTAGAGGAACATGGTTCCACAGTTTAGCTACACCATTTCAGTATAGAGTCACCTGCGGTATTAGTTGATTTAGTTATAGTGATTAGTGACTTTTGTCTAGAGCTGGCAACTACCATACTGAATAGATCACAGTGGCTTTACATGTGTGTGGAACCTCTTGACTCTTGAAAGGGGAGGGTGTTATCCATCTAGTATAATAGTTAAGCAATCTACTGCAGTCTTGGTCAGACCCAGCCCTTCAAGATCACTTGCTGATTACTCTATGCTTTGAGTAGAGGCATGAGGAAGTGTAGTGGAACTATGTTAGAACTTGCTTATGGGCAGATCCAAAACTGAAGCAAAAATATTTTCAAAATCATGCAGCCTACATAAAGGGAAAATCATGGATTTGTAAAAGTCTACATGTCAGTGTGTTCTGTGGAAAATGGTAGGCAGTAGACAATCACCTGATTTTGTGTGTGTGTGGGTGTGTGTGTGTTTATATATATATATATATATATATATATATATATATATATATATATATATATATATACATACATACGCACACACATATATATATATATATATATACACATATATACACACGTATATATATATATATATATATATATATATATATATATGACTGTGTTTGTAAATGAAGTGTGAAAAAATTTAATAGAAATTACAGAATTACACACCTTGTACAAATGGAGAGACATGGAGGGCTGTACTCTTTCTGCAGGTTTTTGTACGTGCTAAGTGTTTTTGTGGCAGTGTTTTTTGCAGTGTTCCACAAATATAGGTGCGCAACATCTGTTTTAGTCTATTCATCTATCTGTATTATTTTGAGGCATGTTTGTGTGTATGTTTACCTTAGGGTTTGTGTACAGGCAGTTCCAAAAGTGTGTCAAAAATATTATGAGAATGCGGTATACATAACTAAGTGCTCTGAATGAACTTCTTCTTACACTGGCAAAGTAGAAAGACCCTTAAGAAAATAATTTATGAGCACTTTGGCAGTTCAGACTTAATGCAACCCCATCCCCAGAGCTTAATGAGAATGTCATTATCACCGCTGTGTTGAAGCTGATGGGTGCCAAGGAGTAATAGTTTATTACCATATCTGTACATCTTTATCCACTGATGTTTATATACATTTATGTATTTATTGCATCTTGTTTTGGATTTAGATATTTGCACGTGGGAATTGATTTTTATGGAATATAAACATTGAAGTTTTTAATGTCATACTTTAGCAGACACTTCACTTGAATCTTACAATTTTTAATAGTTTTTCCATTTATAAATAATTGCTTTAAGGATATGTGAATAATATTTGTTGCCTACTAATGTGAGTTTGTTTAGGTAAGCTTGGTGTCATGTGATTTTTATGTGTTACGTCAATGTTATTTAAGTGAAGGATACATGAATATTTCTTGTTCTGATGAAGTCCAAGTTTTTCTTTGTGCAGACAAAAGTGCTTAACTTTAATTTGCATTAAATTCTTATCCAGAGTCACTATAATGTGCTTCTACTGTTTTCCTGGTCACTGAACATTTGAGAGCAATGGTTGTTGATTTGTCTTTTAGTTATTGCATTTCTACTGAAAGTTACATGTCCATTTGGTGATTTTAAGCACATCAAATTCATTACAGTGAATGCATATTAACCATGAGAATAAAACTAAACAAGCCCCCATTCCCAAAAATACCTAGCAGTTTTGTATAATCTTAAGACATTTGGCCAAAGAGACTACATTGTAGCAAAACTAATGGATGTTGCACTTGCCTCATTAACAGCTGTCAACTTCTCAGGGTATGTTTAAGCAAAAAAATGATCATGTGTTTGATTCTGGCATGTAGCAGGAATGAGTAAAACAGGCAAAACAATTTTCTTTAGGGTGGCATTTCAGAAAATAAGGTTAGTATTGAGTGTTCTCGTAAAGCTCTAGCTAAAGATAAAGTACAAAATTAGTAATATAAAAACCACCAAATTCACGAAACCAGAAAAAACATGAAATAAAGACAAAAAGATGACTGTCCACACAGAGTAAAAGTTAAGAGCGTTCTTTCATTTTAATCACAACAAATTTCTTCAGAACTGACCACCAAATCCGTTAGTTAAGTTTAAATACAAAATTGATTAATAAATAACCAATTAAATGTCCATTCATCTAATTGTTCATTAATGTATACAATTTTCTAAAACGCATAAACGTCAAATATGAAATATACCACTTAACATGTGTACAAAAACATATAGCACATACAAATGTATGCCTACTATAAAAATACATATTAAATAAACTATTTAATAATATAATCTATTATTCAAAAGACATTTAACATTTAAGGTCTCATTCAGACCAGGAATATGATCTGCCCTAAGAAAGACCTGACATCTAAGCTCCTTGATTTCAAGGGCATTATTGAATTCTGTAACAAATGGTGTCAAATCTATTCCATCCAACACAAAAAATAATTTTTTTTGAAATTAGAACACTCCAAAGCATTGTTAGTATCTTTATTTTTAATAGCCAAATGGTGTTCATAAATCCTTTTGTAAAGGGCTCTAGTTGTTTTCCCCACATAAAAATTGTGACATCGTAATATACTACCCCCATACTTTTGCAGTTATATCTGCCTTTACTGACCACCATTTTATTAATGTGTGGAAAAAATATGTTTTTTGATGTATCAATAAACCTGCATTGTTTGCAGTTATAACATGGGTAAGTGCCAGTGGCTCCTTTGACAGGTTTGTGTTCTCCTGTTTCTAAAATAACTTTAAACTTGCAACCTTTTTATAAATGAAATGTGGATGGTCACCTAGTACTCTGGCTAAGTCTCGGTTTCCCAAAGTAACTTTCCAGTTGTTAGAAATTACCTGTTTAATACTGTAACAGTCAATGCTAATAGGAACAGGAAAGGCACAATGCATTTCTTTTACTTTTTACTTTGCTGAAGGTCCAAGAAGTGCACATTCATGCCAACTTTACTTAAAGTGAACGTCAGTACCATCCTGTGTCTATTCATGTCATCCAAAAATAAACTTAGCTCATCAGTAAATCCATTCCAGACAAAAATCAAATCATCAAAAAAACATTGTTGTCTATCTCCCATGACTTGTGGGGAAAAGGCTTATTTGGACCATGTGTAACATCATTATAACTACAAGTACCTTCCCCTGCCTCGTTTGTTCCATTGCCACTGTCTACATTACTATTCTGATTGCTTTGAACAGAATTCCCCTTATCAATGTTTTCAGTGTCTTTAAAATCCCTAGAGGCATTAATAGTAGCATTCCTACCAAGACCGTTTGATTTTTGATTCAAAACAAATGCTGTATTATTTGCATAAGCTAAAGAATCTCAAGCCAGTTTGTTATGCTTTCTATTGGTTAAAGTGGCTATGTGCCCTTGAAATTTAGCTTCAATACCATCATAAAACGACTTAAACATGCCAAACTGATGATTTACAATAAATTCATTGAGTTCACATATTTCTTGTTTTAATACAATTATCTGATTGCAGTTGTGCTTCATTAAAAGTTTCAAAGCCTCTATCCCTGCATTATTATACACAGCGACCAAATCCTTAAAAATGCTATCAGCTTCCTTAATGCCTTTCGGAAACCTATAACATCTTAAACCAAACGGCACTTCTTTGCATTCTACACACATTTGTAAATAAGAGTTATCATATTCAAGTGAACACAATTTGAAAAATCTCTTTTCCATGTTAAAAATGCTAGACTTACAGTTCGGTGTCTTAGTTTGTAACCCATTGTTTTCTACAAGGCTAATAACATTGCTAGAAGCATGGACAAACGTTGCAAATGAATTAACAACGTTTCTGTTAATGAAAGACTTGCCATAATCCACTAAGTCACTTGCAATGACTGTGGAATCACTGCCGAAACCTTCAGTTGAAGACTTCCTGCTGCTGCTGTTCAAATTTAAAGAAGCTTCAACAGTATTAGATGAATGGAACACAGTTAGTAATCTGTCCAAAACAAGCTGAGCTTTTTGGATAGCTTCTGTTAAGTTGTTAGCTATCAGACCTACATCTTCCAGTCTGTTGTAGATGCTTAAATCTACAACAACCTCAAACTGGTGACACTTCCACAATAGCAGGCATCACTAAATCCCCGTTTGTGTGGAAAACAGCCACAATAAAGTCTTACAGGTGAAGGTTTATTGATGATTTGGTTTTTGTCTGGAACGGATCTACTGATGAGCTAAGTTTATTTTTGGATGACATGAATAGACACAGGATTGGGACTGAAGTTCACTTTAAGTGAAGTTGGCACAAATGTGTACTTCTTGGACCTGGATATAAGCATGAATCTTGAAGAAAAAAGATTCACTAGTACGGTGTTCAGAAAGGACACTTATATTAACAACTTCCTTCATTTTGAGAGTGGCCATCCTTTATTTATGAAGATGAACTTGGTCAGAGGACAAATTATATTCTTCAGGAGATTAATTTCAGATAATGAAAATTTTATTTTTGAGGCAAACAAGCTTATTTTTATGTTTGTCCAGAGAGGGTATCCATATAAAAAAATTGAAAGAAATTTTGGAACAAATATTATTGGTTAGGATGGAAAAGTTCCCACCAATTTTAACCAGTGGGTTTATAACTAATAATGACAAAAACAGCAAAAATGAGAAAGTAAAAGAAATGCATTGTGCCTTTCCTGTTCCTATTAGCATTGACTGTTACAGTATTAAACAGGTAATTTCTAACAACTGGAAAGTTACTTTGGGAAACCGAGACTTAGCCAGAGTACTAGGTGACCATCCACATTTCATTTATAAAATGGTTGCAAGTTTAAAGTCTATTTTAGAACTAGAACACAAACCTGTCAGAGAGGAGCCACTGGCACTTATCCATGTTACAACTGCAAACAATGCAAGTTTATTGATTCATCAAAAAACATATTTTTTTCCACACATTAATAAAATGGTGGTCAGTAAAGGCAGACATAAATGCGAAAGTACGGGGGTTGTATATTTGGGAACGTGCTTGACATGTCACATTTTTATGTGGGAAAAACAACTAAAGCCCTTTACAAATGGATTTATGAACACCGTTTGGCTATTAAAAATAAAGATGCTAACAATGCGTTAGCCAAACATGCTTTGGAATGTTCTAATTTCAAATAAATTGTATTTTTTGTGTTGGATGGAATAGATTTGACTCCATTTGTTACAGAATTCAATAATGCCCTTGAAAACAAGGAGCTTAGATGGCAGGTCTTCCTTAGGGCAGATCATATTCCTGGTCTGAATGAGACCTTAAATGTTAAATGTCTTTTGAATAATAGATTATATTATTAAATAGTTTATTTAATATGTATTTTTATAGTAGGCATACATTTGTATGTGCTATATGTTTTTGTACACATGTTAAGTGGTATACTTCATATTTGACATTTATGCCTTTTAGAAAATTGTATGCATTAATGAACAATTAGATGAATGGACATTTGCTTGGTTTATTTATTAATCAATTTTGTATTTAAACTTGACTAATTGATTTGCTGGTCAGTTTTGAAGAAGTTTGTTGTGATTAAAACGAAAGAAAGCGCTTAACGTTTTATCTGTGTGGACAGTCATCATTTTGTCTTTATTTCATTTTTTTTTTCTGTTATAAAGTACAAAATGTCCTAAGCAAACATTTTTGAATCATAGTATGAATAGCTTGATTCTTCAAAAAAGTAACCTACCCCTGCTGTAAATGATAGCCAAACTAGTGCTGTACAGATGATGCAAGTGTGTATTAAAACTAACTAAAAACATTAAAATGTTAATTGACAACAATGAGCTACAGAAAACTCAACAAAACACTTTTGCTCTCACTTAAACATGCTGTAACACTTCTACAGATTATTATGAGAAAGCCTCATAGACATTTAAATGAGACAAAAACACATTTTTAAAACTGCTTTAGTAAATTACCACTTAAGGCAGAGTCACACTTGCATTAATAGAAAAGAAAACAAACTGCTTTTTTCATATCCGTCTATTTCTTTCTTTTTTAACACTTATTCACTACAAGATTACACATGTTGGTCATTTCTTCTTCCCTGATACCTCATTTCTCCTCCTGAAAAATAAAACTTGTAATCAGTACTTGAAAAACATGCATATCTGCTATCAATAATTGAAAACAATGAGGGTCCTTTTTGGGGCTTGTCTTGACAGACAGGAGATGTTCTTTAGATTCTTCAGATTTGATGTTTGCTACCACATATATGTTTTGAGAGTGAACAAAGTAATTTTTCTTATATCAAACATGGTGTTAGTGGTGATGTGTTTGTCTTGGGGCCATAGGAATAAATTCTGATTTCACTTGAGGGATTCATCAATCCAGCTAAGTCGCAGATAAGTAAGTTGGTGGCTGCAGCAAAGATCCTGATGCACCATTCCTCAAAATAAAAAAAAAATAAAAAATCACTTTGTTATAACACATGCGTGCATACACAGACACACACACACACACGCACACACACACTTGAACAGCAAAACATTTGATGAATGGCAATTCCATGCCTTGTTCAGCAAATCATGTCCATCTCATCTCTTGCCTTTGGTGAGCTGCTCAAAGGAAAACAGAAAGCACAGCTTTGATCCATGGTAACCACACACACACACAAACACTGGCTAGCTAGAAAAACAGAGAGACCAGATTTACAACTATAAAAAGGCTATTTTCAACCATTGTACAAAGATGACGTTTCTAAAAACAGAAAAATCTTACTGTAACACCTTTTGCATTATGGTTTTAGCTCTAAGGAAATTTCACATTGGTGTGGATGTAAAGCATTCGAGATGTGACTGTGTTACAAAACCAATGGTGGTATAAAGGGGGTAGGTGTCCCAGCTACAGTCTATGAATTGGTATGACCAGCACAGATGTGCGTTTGGTCAACTGTATGGATTTTCACAGAATGTCCAGATTTCTGCCCCATATATATGGCCCATTTTTCATAAAATTGTATTTTTTTGGCAAATTAGTGGCAAACCATCAAAGATTGCAGTTAAAAAAATAATGACTGATGTTTGAGGTTCAGATTTCATGCCATTCAGAAAATTCATGCTAATGTAAAACCTGTTATTCTAACAACTTTCTAAGTTTGTAAGAGCAATATTTAAAAATTGTCCCTATTTTTGGGACTTTGTCTCACTTTTATTTATGGTTTTGTCCAGCTTTCTTGCTCTAAGAGGGTGAGAGGTATGTACAGTGTGACAGTACTGATTAGTATGTATTAGTGCTGATTAGTGCTTGTAACCACAAGCATTATCATGAATTATTTACACGTTTGAGATTAAGATTATGGCTGATGTTTAGGTGCTTTGAAAGAATATTTGTAATGTATGTGTGTGTGTTCTGGTATGTGATAGTGTATAAGAGAAACTGTAGCATGGGGTTAGTACCCGCAACAGTTTTTGAAAGATAGCAAATAATTGTATTATGTGGAAACAATGGCTGTTTGCTTATAGCTGTAGTTCTTCTTTTTTTCCTGGATCTTAACCACTTAGCCCTGGATGACATTTTTGCCCCCTCATTTTTGGATAAGAGGGGCTTTCACAGGGTAAGACCCAATGTAGCTATAGCTCTGTAGAGGACAGTTGAGCTGTTGCAGGCTAGGGTTGGCTTCTAGGGGTATTAGGCAGACTTAGGCCGAGACAGCATTAACACATAAAACAATGAGAAGAAAGCAAAAATATTGAGAAGTAAAAGAGGGAGGAAGTGAGGATGTATAGTAATACATTGAACTTGTATGAAACAGAACAAAATGATTAAAAACATTTAAAAAATATGAAACTGGTAATATAATTGCAGATTACCACACAATCATGTAATATTACCAGACCAGTAAAACAGCACTGCAATGTCAAATATCCAGTCAGAACATCAAATAATATTCTAGGTTAATAAAACAATAAAAGTCTATAATATACAACAAAATCCCCCTATTCATCCTCTAACCTCTTTCATAACCAAATATTTTCTGTGGTGGGCTTAACCCCCCCCCACATCCCAATCACATACAATGAACAAGGCATGGTCTTTTCATCTAGACTGCTGCAAATCATTTAGTATGTGATCTGTAATTGTTGTTAAGTTTGTACAGTAAATGGCTTTGCTTTATATTGTATAGCAGCAGATTTGTGTTATAAACATAGCCTCCACAGGCTTTTGCCCACCTTAGGTTGTGCTGGTACATTCCAGTGTAATCTTATCTCCAGTAATTTAAATTTACCCCAGATTATTTTGCAATTAAATGCAAATATGCAATTTTCCAGAAAGCAAGAGTAAAGGATGACTCTAACGTTCCAGCATTACTTACCCATTTTATAGTATGGTGCTTCCAGCCAAACTACTTTTGCAAAGCAAGCACACACATTGCTTGTTAGTTTGAAATCCAAATATGTTTAAATAAACAAGCCTTTAAATATTTCTCTGGTAGAAGCAGACCAAGCAACAAGACTTTAAGGGTGGATGCTCACAGTTAATTTTACATGTGTTGCACATATGTACCCTTGCGATAATAAATAAATCAGTAACAACAAGTATTCAAAATTCTTTCCTTGGAATAAATCAAATAAAACATTACACTTGAAAATTAAATACACAAACAAAATATTCTTGTAAATGGAATGGAATGTACACTTTTTTAACAGATAACTGACTTACAATTACTGCATAAAATTTTGAGTAGACAGATAAGTTAGAAAAAACAGTATACATTAGCTAAACTAGATCATAATCACTTTTCATTGACAATATTCTGTGTCTTGACTGTTTCAAGATAAGAATACAATCTGCACTAGTATCAAAACCAGTTTTCTAGGAGGCAAAATTGGATGCCATTTTAAGAATATAGAGAATTATATTGCCAAGTGTATCTTGATGCAAACAAGTACCAGATGTTCTTTGTGCTTCACTGTTGCAGTCATCACATTTGGATTATCCCTGCCAGGGTAGCCCTCTGCTGGCCCGAATACCAGAGGCTTAGTATTTCTGCATCGGTTGCTGTCACTTCAGGACTGACGTCATTTTGTCAGTAGTATAAAATAAGGCAGCCGACGCCATTACATCAGTCTTTCTTGCCAAGGAGACAGAAGCAGAAGCAGTTCGCATGAGTGCAGGCTGGCCGCTACCTGAGTTGCGTCTTCTGAATTGAAGCTGAAGTCTTCTAAAAGCTAAATACCCCATTGGAGATCCTTTTTTCTTGCTCTAACCGATGTCAGAAAAAGTTAACAATTGTCTCAACTGTGGAAAGCAAATACCATACTGAAACTTTCATTCTTACTGCATCACTTGCTTAGGCCCAGACCACGACATCCCTCAAGGTTGCTTTTGTGCTTTGATTAACACCAGAACTATACGTCATCAACCCCTTATTGTAGCTAAACATTTTCGTTTACAGTTCTCAAATTCTGATATGGCTTTGGTAAGCCATCCAACAACAGATCTTCCAAAAAAAACATACGGATAAAGACAGACCGCACAGGTCCAAACCTACCGACGAAGCTTCCATTAAGCTAGTCGTCAGTTCTCCGGTCCTCAGTGAGGCGCTTTCACAGCCCCTGATGTCCACTTCTGTGGATTTGCAGGCCACTACCGAGGCCCTTTCAGAGTCCGGTATGCCACAAAACACTTCTTTGACTAAGGATCCTGCGGTTGTCTCGCCCTTGGATGGGTCTGGACCCACTGAGCAGGCACCAGCTTCCAAGGAAGTACTTTGAACTACCGATTCTCATCTCAAACTGAAGACTTCTTTCGCATGTACCAGTCTTTCAAAAACTACTGAGTTTCTAAGGGCCATAGTATGAACCACACCCATGAAACCGACGACCCAATCTCAGGCACCTGATTCCTTGCCTCAGCCTCAAATGCTTAAAATGGTGTAAGACCTTATCATGCTGATCAGGGGAAGCCAAACTACCCCTTCTAAAAGAGAGAGATCTGTCCCAAGTAGTTTTGTCTGAACAGTAGTCTGATGACTCTGATGCATCTGAATATGAAGACAAGGAACCCCTCTCTGGTTATGAGGATTCTGATGCAGAGGAATTCATTCCTTCAGCCTCTCCACCTGAAGACTATTCCTTTGGGGGAAACCCTTCATACCTTAAGTGAGCATTTCCAATGGGAATGTCAGGACTACCCTCAGTCTAAAAGGGGACTCAGAGAATTCTTGGATCTTCCACAGCACAGACTCCTAGCCATTCCCCCAGTCCTGGATGTTGTGGATGATGTTTTTCTGGAATCCATTTTGACTCCTGACACCCTCCCTCTTGCACCCAGAAAACCTGACAGTTATTACAGAGCCCCTGGCTCACACAAATTTCTTTTCAAAAACCGTACTGCTGACCCTGAGGTAATTTCTCAAGGGCCCAAAGGAATTAAAGCAACCTCTGCCAAGAATCCCACCCTCTCAGATAGGGATTCCCGAGCATTAGACAGATGTGGTAAAAAAGTATACACCTCTGCTACTCTTGCTATCAGAGCACTAAACTGCCAGTTCCATATGCTAACATTTCAGCAACATACCATGGAACTCCTCAAGGAGAAAGTGTTTTCCTTTCCTGCTTGTGCAGAATCTAAAGAGTTGCAAGAGTTAATGCATTTTGCAAGTGAAGTGACTAAGCATACTTTACACTGTGGTTTTGATGCCCTAGAAGCTTCTTGTAGGGCTTCAGTCACTGGCTCTGTCCTTAGAAGACATGTATGGCTTAAGGAACAGCCCGTGCCAGACCATGTTAAATCTAAATTATTGGATGCACCCTTGGACAAAAACAACTTATTTGGCACTAAGGCGGAGGAGGTCTTAAAAAAAGATGGAAGAAAAAGCTAAATCTATGCAGACAGTTAAGGATTTCCTACAAGTCCAGCCACCAAGGTTCAACAGGCATTGCTCCTCCAAGCACTGGTCCTTTCCTGCTCCCACCAAGCCAGTTCAGCCCAGACCCCCAGACAACAGCCACAGGAAATGCAGAGATCAAAACAGTGGAATTCCTCCACTTCTAAACCAGGAAGTTCTAAGCCACCCCCTCATGGTATGAACTCACAATGACTCTCCTCCCCCTACCCCTTCCCTCTGCCCACCTACACATACCCTTAGGGGGAAAACTCTCCTTTCACGCAAGCACCTAGGCTACCATCACCAACAACCACTGGGTCCTCAACATAGTGTCCCAGGGATACAAATTTTCTTTTCACACTCTTCCAACCCCAAAAGGGTTCCCAGATCTACCTCCAAACCACTGGGCAGAGGCGGAAAAGCAAATCCTTTTACTGCTCTCTATGAGGGTAATAGAGCACGTTCCTGCAGAACAGATAGGCCAAGGTTTCTACTCCAGACTATTTCTGGTTCCCAGAAAAGAGGGCACCTGGCACCCCATCCTCGATCTATCCATTCTAAACACCTTCCTGGTGATAACAAAATTCAAAATGCTCACCCTCCAGCAACTGCTACCCATGCTGTCCATGGATGCTTGGCTAGCCACCCTAGACCTAAAAGATGCCTACCTCCACATTCCTATCAGAGAATCATGCAGGAAATATCTACATTTCAGGGAAGGATCCCTGCACTTTCAATTCTCTGCGCTTCCCTTTAGTTTATCTACTGCTTCCAGAGTTTTCACAAAATGTCTGGCTCCCATCATTGCCTTTTGCAGACAAAGGAATATCCAAATTTACCCATACTTAGACGACTGCCTAATTCAGGCAGTCAGTCAGGAAAAGCTGCTCAAGCACCTGGCCTTTGTAAAGTCCCTACTAACCTCCCTAGGGTACACTATCAACGAAAAAAAAATCCAAACTAGTACTCACCAAAAGATTATATTCCTGGGAACAAGCCTGGACACAGCATCCCAGATAGCATTCCTTACTCTAGAATAACAAGCCTACTTGACAGGCTACTTCTCTCAACTAGCCACCAGACACCAGTTATCTGCAAGGAAAATCCTGCAAGCTGTGGGGTTCATGGCATCTTGCATTCTACTCATTCCATATGCCAGACTACATATGAGGAAACTTCAATGGTACCTAAAAGCCTTTGGTGTCAGCACTCTCAAGACCTGGAAACTCTTATACCAATGATACCTTGCCTAAGGAAAGATTTTCTTTGATGGGCAGCAGCATGCTCCCACAACAAGGGATTACCTTTATCACCACCCCTGCCACCCAGGCGCTCACCACAGATGCATCAGACTATGCCTGGGGTGCTCACCTGGATGGCAGGTGCATACAGGGCCAATGGAGTACACAGCAAATCCATCTGCACATCAACAAGAAAGAGATGTTAGCTGTCCAGCATACATTGACAGCTTTCAGGCCCCTAGGGGCTCTCCTGATCAAAACAGACAACTCCACTGTAATGTGGTATATCAACAAGCAGGAAGGGACTCACTCCTACCCTCTATGCAGGCTAGCCATTACCCTTTGGCACACAACCTCTACCATGCAACTCCACCTGTTAGCACAATTCCTGCCAGGCTCTCTAAATTGTCTGGTAGATCACTTAATCAGAAATCTTCTGGACCCATACGAGTGGCAGCTAGGCAAAAGAACCTTCACCCTAATAACTCAGAAATGGGGCAGCCTGAAGGTCAACCACTTTGCCTCCCATACCAACCATCAGCTCAGCAAGTTCTACACCAGGAAACATCACTGCATGGCTTGGAAAGTGGATGCCCTATCCTTCCCCTGGGTCAGTCTATCGGTCTATGCATTTCCTCCTTTACCTCTCATCACCAGGGTATTGCTCAAAATAAGAGGAAAAAACAAGGACAATTCGTATTGCTCCAGACTGGCCTTGCCAGCAATGGTACCCACTGCTGTGCAGCCTATCCCCACTGCCACCATGGCATCTCACTCAGACCCCAACCCTCCTGACCCAGAGGGAAGGAGAATTCATGCATCCCCAATTGCAAACCCTCAGTTTGGCAGCTTGGCTTATTTCCTGACCACTGATCAATTTGCCAACCTCAGTAAACAGGTTCTAGATGTTTTACGTGAGACCATATGCCCTAGCACTAGAAAGTCTTATGCTGATAAATGGAAAAGGTTCTGCATTTGGATTCAGGCCAAGGGAGCCAATATGGCACAGTCCTCCCTACCTTTCATCCTGGATTACCTAGCTGAGCTGCTACACAATGGTCTCTCCTTTTCCTCTATTAAAATGCATGCCTCTGCTATCCCTGCTCATTTCCACACTGAGCAGCCCCTTTGATGAAACAATTCCTAAGAGAAGCTAGCAACTTGAGGCGACCGAGAAGAGCACCCACCCCAGCTTGGGACCTTAACTTTGTGTCGGAAAAGCTCACCATGCCACCCTTTGAACCAGCATCTTCAGCAGAGCTAAAATTTATCTCCTGGGAGAAAGCTTTTCTTCTGGCCATCACTTCAGCCAGAAGAGTCTCCAAGCTACAAGCACTCATGGCTGTGGGCCCTTCATCATCTTCCAAGCTCACAGGGTTTCCCTCAGGACTAACCCATCCTTCATGCCCAAAGTGGTGTCCAGTGTGGCTCTTAATCAATCCATTCATTTGCCCACCTTTTTTCCTAACCACAAAACAAGGGGTAAAGGATCCTGCACTCTTTAGATGTGCACAGACAGCTCAGATTCTATCTAGACAGGACTAAACCATTCAGAAAGTCTGATCAATTACTGGTTAGGTTTGCTGCATGGGCAGAGGGCAAAGCCATTTCCAAGCAAACAATTTCCAAATGGATAGCACATTGCATCCATTTCTGTTACAAGCAACATGGAAAACCTCCCCCTAAGGGGATCAGGACTCACTCACTCAGAGCAGCCTTCACCTCTGCAGCTTTCCTCAGAGGAGTCCCCACCAGGTACATCCTGGAGGCTTCCACATGGACATCTGTTCACACTTTCACCAAGCATTACCACCTGCCTATCTTCTCCAAATCCAGGGCAGGCTTTGCCACTGCAGACTTACAGGGCATCCTAGCAAGACCCTAGTCTCCTTGACTGCCCCCACCCTTTTTCTCAGCTTTGGGAATCAACCCAAATGTGATGACTACAACAGTGAAACATGAAGAACATAGTACAGTTGTGTACACTTACCATAAATGTAGATGTTCGAGTGTATTCACTGTTGCAGTCCTGGTCCCCCCCACCTCCATCCCCCTCTTTTTCTCTCTCTCTCTCTCTCTCTCTCTCTCTACTTACAAGGAACATTTTGGTCTTTACTTTCTACTGGTGGGATTCTTCCACCATAACCTGGCTCCCGCTTGGGGGGCTCCTGACAGTTAGGGCAAGAAAAATTGATATAATGGCATTGGCCGCCTTACTTTATACTACTGATGACCTGACGTCAGTCCTGAAGCGACAGCGACCGACGCAGAAATACTAAGCCTCTGGTATTCGAGCCAGCTGAGGGCTACCCTGGCAGGGATAACCCAAATGTCATGACTGCAACAGTGAATACACTTGAACATCTGCATTTATGGTAAGTGTACACAACTGTACTTTGTCAGCGATTATGTTACCATAAAAACATTTTTAAATTCTGTTCTTTGAGATAATTCATATGCTTTTGGTTTGTTCGATACACTTTATTTTATTACTGTTTTACATCTTTGACAACTATTTGGGAGTCCTGTGACAACATCTGTCATGTGATGTTTTATTACAATTTAAGTAGCGTAATGTCATTAGTTTGACATTTTTATGAAGTCTCTGTTACATGGGAATTGTTTTTCATTTAACATCAGCTCAGGTTCCATCCATTAAAGCTCTGAGTCTCTCCTGAATTCTGTTTGCAGCTTTATAATGGGCACATGGCCAGAGACAGAGTAGACAGAGGTATACAAAACTCAGACCATTTCTTCAACAGAATGCTAGTGACTAGCTTTACATATCCAAGCCTTTAAAAGAGAAGATATGCAAAGAGGAAGCAACAGACATATTTGTCCTGCTTCAGAACCTGACAGACCTCCATACTGCATAAGATGAGCAAGGGTTGAAAAATGCGGGAACAAACTTGGTTGAGTGAGTGAATTTTTAAGAGCTGATATCTTATTTGTGTATGATTCAGTGTCAACATTGGTTTATTTTGTTATATTTGTTTATGTGGCTACCACTGACATCAGATCCTTATCACACCTCATGTCTCTGCTATCCTCGGTGGCTATCAAATGCTGGAGCATACCTGATATAAGAGTTATTGAATGGATTCTTCCTGTCCGGTGAGGAAAACCAAGTAGATGTCAAACTTTGGACAATCCCATGACCAAAGAGAGGTGCAGGAATATTGGATGTAAAGCAGCTAATTCTTTTACTTATGTCCTAGCCCCCTTATTTTCTGGATGACATGTACAGATGGGTATACAAGTGATGCTTAAAATTAGCCATCATGACTTCCACAAAGATATACTTCTGATTTGTCCATTCTGTCTTAACCCGCTGATGCCTGTTTCATCAAGGCTTGGTTCACACTCAAAGCAATGATGCTGAAAATTTGAACCAACTACTGCATGCCTCTTTCATTTCCACCTTTCAGAGAAATAAGCATACATCATCTAATATTTCCTTACCAGTCCCAGGATGGCTGCTCCTATGTCCAGGCCATTAGGTAAACCTGGAGTGATTAAACCATTGCTAGGGTTTCATCTCTCAGTACAATGGAGACAAGAATTGAATTTTAATAATGTTTTAAAGGCAGCAAGATCAGAGACACCAGTTGCAAAAGTATTATCTGTTAATTAGGAAAGTTTATGCAGTAATGGTTTGTGAACTATATGTAGAAATTGATTATAAGCTGTATGCAATAATGGAGCATGAGTTCTCTAACTTGCAATAAAAGTATCTCAGAAATAGAATTAGAGTACATAAGAGCCAAAAACTATGAAAGTTATGCTGACATGCCGATTGTAATCTTGCTGGTCTAGTGGGGATGTTATGATGGGAATCAGATGAATCCAAGGTATTAAGACAGTGCACATAGAATGAAACAGGACTCTAAGTTCTGAGCAGTGCACTGCCAGTGGAGCATAAGGCAGTGTAGAATAAAACAGAGCTCAGGTTCTGAGCAGTGCACTGCCAGTGGAGCATAAGGCAGTGTAGAATGAAACAGGACTCAGGTTCTGAGCAGTGCACTGCCAGTGGAGCATAAGGCAAAGTAGAATGAAACAGGACTCGGGTTTAGAGTAGTGCACTGTCAGTGGGAGCATAAGGCAGTGTAGAATGAAACAGAACTCACATTCTGAGCAGTGCACTGCCAGTGGAGCATAAGGCAGTGTAGAATGAAATGGGACTCAGGTTATGAGCAGTGCACTGCCAGTGGAACATAAGGCAGTGTATTATGAAACAGGGCTGTGGTTCTGAGCAGTGTACTGCCAGTGGAGCATAAGGCAGTGGGCTTTCCAGATAGACCAATGGGAAGGAGGGAAGAATGGCTGAGTTGATATCAAGTGTGTTACCATAAGGTTAATTGCATATTAACCATATCACAAAACACTGGACAATTTACTTGACTGCATACACAACCAAAATAGTAAAAAAATCAACTTATTCTTTTTTTTTTCTTTTTTCAAATGGAATACCTCTACAGACCCCTCACATGTGGGAGGGACACTCCATAGTCCCTGTTTGCTCCAAAATTTATACAAAGTGGGGAAAAGAGAAAGCTTACTGATCCCCATTGTCTGATGATCTTGCACAAAAAATAGTACTTACTGCTCAATGAAATGTGAAGTGACCAGAATATTTAGCAATTCACTTTTAGGGTAAAAGTGTATTTAATAGAATGTACTGAAACCATATGTCTTAAACTTGTCTACAAGGAAACATTTTCCTTTTACTCAGTCTTCTTATAGCATCCCAAATAACAGTACTCTATTGCCTCATTTCCCCATATTTGAAAGCAAGACCCATTCTCTCCCACCCGGGATCATGTTTTCATTTTATTGAATCACTATAGCTTCCTTTATGACCCAAACCTCTAAAACATGTAAGTAGTACATTCTGCTTGCACCTTTACATTAATTACCTTTGGAAAGACATGCTGTCTTTGATTTCAAGCATTCCTGGGGTCCAACGTATTCATATATGTTGCTCATTCATCATGTCATATAGCATGAGTCTCATGTCTGAATGCAAATCACTTGACAACCCTTTCAGTTTCCGAAGATGTGTTGACAGCTATTTATTTTTTCTAAAACTCAGTTGCTATTTCTCTCATTTGTGAGATAGTTTAACCACTCAGATATCACTAGGGATTTGGAATAGTAAGACACATGAATTAGATGTATTGCCTGCAGTGTAATATGGACTGTTATTAATTAATTTATTTATTTTACAGAATTAGTCCACTGAATTGAATGATCATTTTACATTCTTCAAATAATCATTTAACATTACTAAGTAAATAATCTCTTTAATGTAGATGATTAAGGGTCTATATCAGTTCACCGAAATGGGTGAAGTTCGAACACCATATGTTCATAGGTTGGTACTAGGCTATCAGCCCTAGGGCCTATACAAGCCTAGCCATAACAATTCCCTGGCTATTTTTTCCCACACTATTTACTTCCCTGGACCCATGTCTAGCAGGGCAACTGACATGATCCCCGGGGTGAATTTCCTTTCTCCCATCCAATCGTCAAGGTTCCTTTTGAAGTGGACCAAAGAGGCACTCTGCTTGACATGTATGGGCAATCTATTCCAGAGTCGGGGGAGGCTCTGGGTCAGGAACCTATCCCTCCAGCATGTTTTGTTTATTGTGATGACAAGGTTTAGATCCCTGGAGCGTGTGGCTCTGAGGGATTGAGATTTCCTTAAGTGTAGCATGTCCAACAGCTCTGGGTTTGACATGGCCTTGTATGTTAAGCAGAGATCGCCTCTGAGTAGATGATATGCGACAGAGTATAGCTGGTGTTTTTTAAGGCAGTCAGCGTAGGGCATCTGCTTTAGGCATGTGATTCTTTTAGTGAGGTATTTCTGTGGCCTTTCCAGTTGTTGCAGATGACTTGAGAGGTACATACCAAACGGGGCATTGCATTCTATAATGGGTCTAATGAGGGATGAGTACAGTGGGACAATGACCTCCTTTTTTCTGGATGAAAAGCCCTTAGTAATGAGGTATGCCACATAGAAGGATTTCCTGACTGTTGTGGCGATGTGGTTATCGAAGGTGAGACCACTGTCCACCTGTGTCCCTAAGTCTCTTATCACACTTTTGGTGTTTAGTGTACTGCCACCTATATGGTAATTCACGGATACATGTTTTTTCCCAAAGGGGATAACTATACATTTCTTGGCATTGAGCTTGAGCCCATGGCTCTGGCACCAAGCATCTGTTTCTGTAAGGCCCTTTTGAAGAGTGTCCCCATCATTTGGGGATTCAATAATGGCTCCCAGTTTGCAGTCATCTGCAAACTTTGTTATCCAGAGTCCCTTAGTGTTGGCCTGTACTTCACAGAAGTAGATGCCAAACAAGAGTGGACCCAGGACTGAACCCTGAGGTACTCCACTTGTCACTTGTCTAGAGCTGGATTTGGAATCAGCTACTTTTACAGTGTGGGTTCTATCAGTGACGTAGGGATTAATGCCCAGCTTAGTAAGTTTATCTATGATTCCAGAGTGGGGGATGGTGTCAAAGGCCTTGGCAAGGTCTAGATAGGCTGTGTGGACCACCTTACCCTTGTCCATGGCTCTGGAGACTGATTCGAAGAAGTCAGTCAGGTTCAGGAGACAAGATCGGCCCTTCACGAACCCAAACTTCAAACTTTGAACCACGAAGTACACAAACATTGATGTCTTAGAACAGTGATTTTTTTCCCCAGGGGAAAAAAATCGCTGTTCCAAGAAACACACACACACAACACAAGCATACCAAAAAAACAACAATCCACACACAAACACTTAAAATCCTACATCTAACCCTACACTAAACTGTACATACATTGCTATCTATCCACTTACCTTAACCCAAACCCTAACCCTAAGGTCTGTCACTATTGCAAACTCACCTGACCCACGCCCTAACCCTAACTCACCTATCCTGGCCTAACCCTAAAGTCTGTCAGTATCGCACACCCATTTCACCTGCGCCCTAACCCTAACATCCACACAATCGCACACTTACCTGAACCCAACCCATAACTTCCCACCATAGTCCTGATAATCACGAAGCCACAGAAATGGCCCACTGAATTCTTTCCCTGGGAAAGAGTTTGGTGTTCCGCGGCTTCGCGATAATCAGTGTTCGAACTTCACAGTTCGAACATCTGGTGTTCGATCATCAGCCATTTCGACGGACTGATATAGACACATTGATTAACTGTACTAGCATGTGATCTTGAGTTTATTGCTCCATTATATATATATATATATATATATATATATATATATATATATATATATATATATATATATATATATATATATATATAGGTCCCTAACAGTTGATTGATTTTTTCAGAAACTTGAACTCAGTATAGTCGAGACCATATGATTTTTTTCAAAACTCAAAGCTTTTGAATGGAGATCACAGTACAGTGTATAGTAAGAATCGGAAAATGTACCCTTTTCCTCACCGTACTACGATCTCAGAGTTGTTGTATATAATTTGCAGAGGGTTGGGGGGGTGACCAGAGTTTGCTCCCCTTCAAAAATGTAAAAAAAAGTAGATTTTTGTGTTTTCTCTTTTGATGATCGAGTTTTTGGAAACGGGATCCTATGGTCTCTTCAATATTTTTTCGAGTTTCTGAAAAGTCGATCATCTGACATAGACCTGTATGTATGCACTCACACACAAATACATTAAATGGCAAAAATGTGTAGCATTTATTGGCTGAAAACAAATAACTAGCTTGTAGAGTGGAGCAATGTCTAGTTTCTTAAACACATAGATGCACAAAACACAATTCTTCACAGCATTATTTGCCACTATTATGTACATTTGATCAGTGATATGTAGCTAGCATTGTGATTGTCATAAAGTTATTTATGAATGCCTTGTTCATTTTTGACAAAATACCATTCATTTTGTTTATTTGTTCATTGTTTTCTATTTTTCAAGATTAGTTGTTTTGGAAACAGCATTTGCTACACCTTGGTGATTCTAGTTAATGCATTAATTTGAAATGGTGACTTAATGACTTAATATGTTTGTTTTCTGCAAGAATGGCCATAATATAAAAGGTACACTGCTAAGTATGGCAGCTTCAGTATTTATATAACTTCCACATTTGTAGCTTCGTATCTTGGCTGGCTTACTTACCATGTTATATGTGGCATGGTGCCTCACTCTGTGTTTCCTTTGACTATATTGGTATTTATGTTGCTTACATTCAACATTCCATATCAGAAATGTACTCAAGCATAAATTTGCTTTAGGCCTTGCATCAAGCTAATGCATTATTTCATGCCTGGTTATTAATTGTTCCAAGTGATCAAAAGCACAGTGTTATAATTTCTACAGATCCTTACTTGAATGAGCTGTAATATCCCTATTAAATATCTTTGTCCCATTTGTATTATAGCCTATAGTACTGCAAAAGGAACAGGATAAAGAGACTTTAACTTTAAATTAGTAACTGGTTGCATTCCCATGATAGTAATGCTATGCATTTCTCTAAATACGCACTTATTTGGATCATTCATCTATATTTTATAGTACGTATTCTATATAACATACACCAAAACGATTGTATAAAGTTTTGCTGTCAGTAACTACGTACTCATTTGATTCATCCATCTATATGATTGTATTCATTTTTGTTGTCTGTCTCTGCTTTAATACTCATATTTTAATATTTTATTATTTAGCAAACTCAGCAATAGATAGATGTTGAAATTCAATGCTTTTATTTTGTTACTGAAGTAGTCATTGGGTTACTTAATTACTGGAAATAGTTGGCATATTTCCCATCTCTAGTCTCATTAGTGAATGGTAGAACTTTTATCAGCCGATTTTCCTAAACAAGTTATGACTTGTATTAGTTGTATACATCGCTGGAGTTGGCTACTTTTATTATTCACATTTTAGCATAACAGCATACCATCGTGCACACTGCACTAGATTATGGTTGCTGTATTCTGTTTGTGCTTCTCTACTCACAGACTCTGAAACCAATATCTGGCCAATGAAGCAGATTTTGATTTCTTCCTTTCTTAATTCAAACAACTCTTAGATCACTGTCAGGTTTCATTGTTAGTTTTAGGCTTTGTTCAGGTTTGAAAATTGTAGCATGCATTTTCTGATAAAACATATTGCTTTTTAGAGTTTTATCTAGATTTCATTTATGAGACTTAATTCTCTCTTTACAAATAAGCTTTTCTTTCTGCTTCTTCCAATAATTCATTTTAAGCTATATATTTTGCCACTACATTTTATTAAGATCCCGAATAATACAAATGTCATATTTTCTATGATAAGTACTACTTTTTTTCCTCTATTTCACATATTGTTTCTTTGAGACCTTCAGACGTTCACGTCTGTATTGTAATAAACCTCCATCCCATTTGACTGATTTAAGTTTTACAGCCATTGCGTGTTGAAAAGTTTTTCAGAAACTCAACTAGCCTTGTAGTCCTGTAAATTAATTGTTCAGATTTCTGTGTAAAACAGTTGTGCAATGTGTTTGCCTTCCCATGGGGACATACAACAACTAAAGTGGCATATAATCCATATTATTTCCACTATGATCACTGTATAAGTGTGAATGTTTAAAGACCTTTAATTGTTTGGAAGTCTCTAATAATGACTTGTATATTTCAGTGTATGAATGGGTTAACTTTTAAAATTATATTCTTTAATAAAAATTGAAAAATGATAGTATGTATCTCATCTTTTGTATAACACACAGAAAATTATAACCATAGACCATCAGATCCCTCCTGTTCTACAGCCGCATGACTTAAAAAACATATTCCATCTCTTCAACAACATATGTACTTAAGTTGAGGAAAATTTAACCATTGGTTCACTTTGGGAAATTACAAATTTTGTTGATTTTCTTGATTCGGAAGTGACAAAATTAATCTTTTGGTAACCATACAGAGTATATCCAAAATCTTTGCACATTTAGTGGAAAGTCAATGAAATAAAACTCACGTTTTATTATAAAGCAATTATAAGCACATGTGCACCAGCTCCCTATAGACAAAAAACATGCCAGCTTTCCTTGGTTGAGTAAAGCCATTCCATTTTATGTGGAATCCAGTAGGCAGGATAATACTTTGTTGAATTATACTATATCTAAATTAAGTAAAATCAGACCTGCACGTATTTCATAACAACTGGAAATCTTGTGTATCTGTAGCAGTGGGAATTTCCAGATTACAGTCTGATAAGATCCTACAAATATAATCATAGCTGATTTAATATATTTATAACCTTGACAAGTAACGTTTTCATTGGAGTATGACAAATGAGATTTTGACATAAAAATGTATAACTAAGTGGCAAATTTCTTAAATCTGCTTTTACCAATATTTGAAAACAGCTGAGTGGTTGGCAAAAAGTATTCAGCAGGTTATCATTTATCTCCGTAAATTGCCTACCTGAAAAAGTTTTTACCAAACCTGTTATAAGGTTTTGAGGTTAGCAAAAATGAAATCAGATAAGTAGTGCAAGGACCTTTCAGAGAAAAGAAAGTAAAAGTATACGTTGGGATAACGACTAATGTCTGACAAGAGCAGAAATGAATGCTTCTGGAGGAGCAACCCACTAATCCTTCTAGTAAAATCAAATAATGAATTTTCTAGTAAGAGAAAAATCCTGTAAAATTCACAAAACAAATTGTTGACAGTGCAAATGTTAATCCAAAAACATGAGACTGCAGAACTTGTAGCATGATTAAGTTTATATGCCTTTTGCCTGAAGGGGAGAACTGAAATCTCAACGGAACCCGATTTTGATGAAGAAAGAACACTTTTGCTATGATTTAAAATTCTGCACTTTAAATAATTTGCATCACAAATCATAAAGACAATATCAGTCTAAGTAAAAAATGTAAGCCTAATAATGCAGAAACTATGCTCTCTAAGCTGAAAATCAACTAAAAAAATAATTTACATATAATTGGTACCTATAAACCCCTCTGGCAATAACATTAATACAGTAGAATCCATTCTAAACTGGACATCCCAAAAAATTCCCAGAGAAACAATCAAATAGGTGATGTTAATATCGACTGGTCCTCCGGTAACTTGCTCCACCAAGCTAACCACATTAACCGACACAGTTTCACTCAACTAATCAAATTCCAAAACACGGGTAGATGAACCATCAAAAAAGGAGTCCATCCTAGACTGGATACTTACTAATAAACCATCTCAATCCTACCTCTCAGGCTCCCTCCCAAACACCCTCAGTGACCACATTCCCACATTTATAATTAGACACCAGGGGTGGGAGGATGACATAATGGTTAAGGTGTTTACCTTAAAGACACAAGGTGCAGGGTTTGATTCTCACATGGGGTAACTGGCTAGGCTTCAAATGGCCCAAAAGGGCAGTTAGCCTAGTACTAATCTATGAACCTATGAACCTATGAATCCATTAAAATCCTCCACCCTCCAACAAATCTGGTATACATAGAATTTCAAAACCCATGACTTCATATCTGCACTTAATCAATGCAACTGGAGACCACTCTCATCTCTTCCTCTGGAAAGTGCTGTAGACTACTTCAATAACACTTTTCTAAACATTGTATATCATCTTGTCCCTATCAGAACTAAATCCACCTATGCCCCCTAGCTGACCAGAGATACCTGTCTACTACTCAGACAAAGAGATAAAGCATGGAACTCGTCTCATCAAAATAAAACTCTAATAGACAGACCTAACAGGAACTAAGGAACAAAACCAAAAAACAAATGATGGAAGACAAAAAGGACCACTATGTAGGCATTCAAACCAAACACAAAAATAACCCCTCAAAATTCTGGGCTGCCATTAATAAAATCCTACAACCAGGAAAGACCAGTACTCCACCCCATAACATTGTCATCATCATGAATAATATTGCCACCCAATTCAATGAACATGTCACCAAATCCATCCTAGCCCTCACCAGTAGTAGTCCTCCCACTTCACATCCACACCTAGTCTACCTACCAGCAGACCAAAACCTCTTCTCCTTACAGCCTGTCCCAACTAGCAGAATATATAAATACCTAAATAGGCTTAAACCCACAACCCTGGCTGTTATCAAAGTACCTGCAGAATGTCTAAAGATCATAGCCAAAGCCATCTCTTACCCAGTCTCCATGCTCATTAACCCCTTTATCAGAACAATGTGTTCCTTCTCTGTGAAAAATTTCACATATAATACCACTCCACAAAGGAAGTAATTCTGTGGAACTATCTAATTAGCGTCCAATTGCCATTCTTTCCCCCTTATCTAAAACCCTCAAAAAATGTGTACATTCCCAAATAATGCAGTATCTCCTCACTAATACATTGCTAACCAACACTCTGCACGGATTCCATCCCAAACACAGTACTACCATAGCCCTTATTAGCTTTACCAGCACAGTAAACCAACATTGAAACAATGGTACACTACTATCCACTGTATTCCTGGATCTCTCCAAGGCCATTGATACTGCCTTCCATCCCAAACTCCTTTCTGCTCTCTCCGATCTTAATCTCAGCCACTTCATACTAGCATAGTTTCAAGACCATCTAACCAACCGCCAACAAGCAGTAAACTGGCAAAACTCCTTATGTCCCCTCTTACCTGTCACCCTAGGGGTCCCCCAAGAATCCATTCTTGGACCTCTTCTTTTCAACATATTCACCAACCAACTCTACAAAGCTACCCAACATGCCACTCTAGTCCAGTACACAGATGACTCCACTCTAATCTGCTTCAGTCCATCACTCTTTCAACTCCAGGAATAGATACAAGAGTCTTTTGCCTCTGTTGAAACCTGGTTAGCCAACTCTCAACTAATACTTAACTCCAATAAAACACAGCTAATGATATTCCATCCCACTAGAGCCTTAGACCCCATACCACCATTCACAATATACTCAGCCAGTAATACCCCTGTCACAGCTGCCCAACACACCACACTTCTATGGGTTATCATAGAACTCAATATGAAATTCAATATGCACATTGCGCAGACAATACAGAAAGTCCATAAAAAACTCAGAACCCTATATAGATGCAAAAAAGTAAAACGCCATTGACAGTAAATCTACCATTGCCTCATCCCACCTGGTATCCCCAGTCCCTATGCCTCCCCCATACTCATCAACCTAAACAAAGCAGACTTTAACAAACTAAACACCTGCTACAATAAAATAGCTAGGTTTGCTACTGACTCACCCTTCAGGACACATCACTGTATAGCAATCAAACAACTATCCTGGCTAGAATTACCCAACCTGTTCACATATAACCAGCTTACATTAGCCCACCAAATTCTATATTATCCCAGTAGCATTCCTGCTCTTCAAGGTCTACTTAATATCTACTCTAACAAACACCTATTAAGATCCACCAATATAGCACTGGCGGACATAGGCAAAAGCAACAATAGCCCTGGAACTCCTTGTTTTCCATTTCTGTTGCAAAAGCATGGAATTCAATTCCCATAGATATATGGACCACTAAAAACAAAAATAGTTTCAAAAACTCCTCCTGTCCCATTTACATAGTTCTTGGTTATGTAATTGTTCTGACCCTGGGTAGCTTCATTTAATTAGTGTATTGTATTTAATGTATTTGCTGTACTAATCTTTGTGGAGCTTTTCTCCCCAGGCCTCCACTGAAATCGGGATCCACGCCCAGTTGGACTTTCCCGGTAATCAAATGTAAAATAAATAAATATTCCAAGGATAACGTTTTTCTCTTGGCAAGCAGGTACTTGTATAGCCTGTTGAAGAAGTGAAAGCTTCAGTTGTTTAAATTCATCTGCTAGATGATAAATGTTTTGATACTAGGCCAGTTGCGTAGTATTATTGTCACCTCCTGAAATTTAGTATTATCAGAGCTAACTAACGGATAGTCCCGGTAGAGTAGTTTCAGTAATAACTATATCCGAGTTTAAACTTAATTACAAAGGAACTCTAATGCTGTATTTTTTTCCTTTACAGCATGAGAAATTTTATATTGCTATTTGCTATTATTTTAACAATTACCCACCAATCTATAACTCATTGTTTATCAGCAATTATTAAGTAGCCTTTTCCAAATAAAATAAAATAGATCATAGAAAACCAGACAAATCACCATTAGCTTGGAAAATACTAGATGCTCATGTTAGCATGTCATTTCCTTTTCTATAGAGATATTCCGTAATGTCTGCAAGGGTTAATTGCATTTTTAAAGCTGATCTTGAGTTATACCCATTGTTATGTTGGTGTCTCAGATATTCTCTTTTTAATCTTTACCTTCATCAGGAATAGCATGTGCATTTACAGCTCAAAACATGCTATTTCTCTTTCTCTCTCTCGCATATCTAGTAATTCATGTTTACGGCAACAATGAAAAATTAACTATTATTTAAATCCGGTGTTTATCAACTTCAGAAATGTAATCTACCTCACATTTCATGTAAGATATTTCCACAGTACCAGGGTGACCCATACCTACTGTTTTTGAGAGCTAATTTCTTCCATAAAATGAATTGTCTGTGTGTCATCTTTCATTATGTTTATTGTGGTAGCATTTAATAGGACTTAATACACAATACATAGCTTCTGCTTTGGATACTGCTATCCATTTATATTATAGTGCAAGCACTGGACAATGATCATTTCCTATAACCTGCAATATCTTTTGTTTTAAGAAGTTTAAAATCTACAGTCCTAAAATATTGATAGCTGCTACATTATCCAGGAGACATTGTGTCTCCTTTTTTTATTTTACTCCTTAATGTACCTCTTAGTCTTTTCACTCCAACACAGAGACCTTCATTGGAAGTCTTAGGAAATTCTCTTTCCGTGGTGGATACACTTAAAGACCTCTCTTTTCTGATGATTTCTGTTTCTTCTTTCAGCCTGTTTATGTAATGTTTTATATTCTTCTAATGCCTCAGGAGTGCAAAGTTTTTCCAGTCTATGATTTCTCTCAAACTGTATGGGTAATTCCTGAAAGAACCCATTACCATATTTTATTGCTGGTAGATGCGTGCTGTATTACAACAGCTGTTGCTGTGGATTTGCTTTACACAGACCTATCAAAATTGGTTCCATGCTTGCTTTTAGCCAGTCCACTAACTGTGGTAGATTTTGAACTCCAAACACTATGAATGCATTGCACCCATTTTAACTTGCCATGCCTCATACAGTGTAGTGATTACATATGTTTTAGCTGTCTGTTCCATGCCAGTAGGACAGTATAATAAGTGAATGAGGGCTTACTATTCCCCAATACTCTGTCAGCTATGGCATTTAATATAGTAAAACCCTGCTGGAAATAGTTTGTTGATTCTTGAATAAATATTTTCTTTTTAATTCTTAAAATATATTAAATCCACTGGGCTCATCTGTATCCTGTCTAACATAGTCTGACACATTTTTTCTTATTCTGGATAAGCGTGCAGAAAAATAAACTGTTAAATTGTACCTTCCTAGCTGAATAGATCAATACTGAGAAAAAAACCTTACATCTTCTAAATCAATACATACATACAAATACGCAAAATTATAATATAATGTATAACACACGCGCACACACATGCAAAGATATATATGTGTGTATACACAGACAAACACGCGCGCATTCATATATGTATACACGTGCATATACAGAGAGCTATGGATACAGATGTGTGTATATAGCTAGATAGGTGTGTGTGTGTGTGTGTGTGTGTGTGTGTGTGTGTGTGTGTGTGTGTGTGTGTGTGTGTGTGTGTGTGTGTGTGTGTGTATAGATAGATGTATAGATAGATATAGATATCGATAAAGATGTCTAAATACAGATAGGTATGTACATAGGTAGATGGAAAAAAGAGTAGGGGGAGACAGTGATAGTACATGAAGTTCTTGGAGCCTCTCATCTCTCGATCATGAGGGAAACTAAAATTTGTACTGTTGCCAAAAATGTAATCAAACAAGTTATAGGCATTTCAAACATTGCTTATAGTAGCTTGTTTTAAAGGATTAATCTGTCACCTTACCTATTGACATGTTATAACCCATTTGCGTGTTTCAACATCCCATAGATGTTTGTTTTCCTTTTACTATAAACATAAAATGCATTCATAAAATAAACAGTCTTTTGGAGACCAAGGCAGTAAAGCAAACAATGATTTCAGCTTTTCATTCTTTGTTTAGTTTTGTCTTTGATATGATCTGTCTTTTCTTTATTAGACAAATATAATGAGCAGCGTGGTGTATACTTTTTCATATACTTTACTCCTGCTTTTGTTTGTTGTGCACATATTTGGGTGACCACTGCTTACATTTATTGTACAGCTTTGTCCCTTTACATTAGGTGGGACTAGATTTAGTTGTGATGTCTCCAGGGTATCCTTGATGGTAACCGTTGCTGAACATGTAGACCATTTTATATTTTCCCTGTGCAGCAGATCTGTGTCTGTCCCTACTTTGTGTACGAAATGCGTTTTACAATGCTATTGACTCCTCAGTGTTGTCTATAATTTTCTTCAAAAAGACATTCCACAAGGTTATGAGTAGTTTAATAGTACCACAGTAGTCTTACTTTTGTTGAATCAGGATACTTCTTTATTCTTTTTTTTTGTTTGTTTTGTTTTACCTCACACAAATAGTATAGCTTGAACAGTATTAAAAATGAAGGCAACATCCAGTTATTTCTTCCTCTGATCAGTAAAGGCTTTCATGTAAAGACAGAATATAAGGAATTGGATGAGATTAATCATCAACATGTGTAGCTGATGAACCATGTTGCCAAAGAACATTCTAAAGCCTGCATATTTTTTAATTTGAAATTCTTTCCTCACTCTTATACATCAAAAAGATGACCATAGAGACAAGTTTTAAAAGCAAGTATTTTGAAATCTATTAAAGTAGCCTTTGTATGACAGATATCGTGTTTTATAGTGCATAGAATTTTCTGATAGTAGACTTTAGAGACAAGAACATACCTTCATAGGAGGTTACTAGACTAATGGCCTTAGGGCCTTTACAAGCCTAGCCATGTAATACCCGTGTTCCCTAAATGACCATTGTCAGATGGTTTTATTGTGTGCAAAGTGAATCTGTGATCAACACTGGCTGTCCACAAGGGACATAGGTGCCACTCCAGGGGTGAATTTACAGTCTCCCAGCCAATTGTCCAGGTTGTGCTTAAGTAGGGTCATTGAGGAGCTCTGCTTAACATGAATTGGGAGTTTATTCTACTGTAGCAGCAGTCCCTGTGAGAAATATCTGTCTCCAGCATGTTTTGCTTAAGTCACAGGTTAGATTGAGATCTCTGGAGTGAGTGGCTCTTGTCCCATTTGATCTGTGGACGTGCAGCATTTCCTTTAGGGCAGGGTCATAAACTGCTCTGTAGGCCAGGCACAGGTCACCTAGCCTGTAGAATGCAGAATACTGTGACAGGGCTTTCAGTCTTTCAGTGTTGGTCATGTTTTGGAGTCCCTGAACTCTCTCGGTCAGGAATCTCTGTGTTTTGTCCAGCTACTGCAGATGACTGGTGAGGTACATGCAAAGGGGAGCATTGCACTCTATTAGTGGTCTGATAAGGGTGAAGTACAGAGGAGTTATTACATCCTTGGACATGGAAGCGATGCCCTTACTTATGAGGTGTGCAATGTAAAAGGCTTTCCTTACCACTGTGGACACATAGTGGTCAAAGCTTGTGTACTCCTCTGCTATCAACTTGTGTTCCCAAGTCATGCACCACTGGGTTTGAGCCTAAGGGGCTGCTGGCTGTATTGTAATTTGCAGGAGCTACCTCTTTGCCAAAGATGACAGCAGTGCACTTTTTTGCATTTAGTTTCAGACTGTGGCTTTGGCACTGATCATTTGATTGTATTAAACCCTCCTATAATATGCTAATATCTTTATGGGACTCAATGATTTCTCCCAGTTTGCGGTCATCTGTGAACATGGTAAGCCAGAGGCCATCTGCTTTCACTTGTACTTCCAAGAAATAGATTCCAAAGTGTAGAAGGCCTAGCACAGAACATTGTGGTGCCCCTCTGGTAACTGTTCTACTGGTGGAGGTAGAATCCATAACTTTGACAGTATGGGTTCTGTTGGTGACATAGCTGGCTACCTTTCTAGTGATATATGGGTTAATCCCCAGCTCGGAGAGTTTCTCAATAATACCTGGGTAGAGGATTGTGTCAAAAGCCTCAGCTAAGTCAAGATAGGCACTATGTACTGCTTTACCTTTGTCCAGGGCTTTGGTGACATTCTTGAAGAAGTCCACCAGGTTTAATAAGCATGATCTACAACTAACAAAGCCAGACTAGTTTGAGTCGAGAGTTTGAAGGTAGCCTTTGTCCTGGTTGATAAGGTCCATGATGATTCTTTCCATGACCTTGCTAATAAGGCTGGTTAGGCTTATGGGTCTATATTTACCTGGTTCAGTTTATGGGCCCCCTTTGTGCAAGGGGATTACAGTTGCTGTTCTCCACTCTGCTGGAACAAAGCCAGTGCTCTGGCTATGATTAAAAAGAGTGCCAAGTAGCAGTCTGGGATGCTATCTGTTCCCATAGAGGCCATGGTTTTGGCCTTGGAGAGTATGGACATGACATACTCAGTGGAGATACTGGGGAGAGGACAGGTGTCGGGTATGCCTTGGAGTATGGTTGGTAGTGACAGGGGGATGAGGTTTCCTACAAATCTGTCAGCTAACAGGTTGACAGTTTACACAGGGTTGATGTGTTTGGAGCATAGCTGGGAATTCCCTTTTGGATTCTGGATGTAGCTAAAGAATGTCTTATGACTGTCTTTAACTAAAGAAGCTAATTTAGTTTAATAACTAGCTTTAGGGGACTTTACAGATGCCCCATTGTTTTGTTCAAGCTGTGGAGGGTATTCTTTCTCTGCTGATTAAGTTCCCTCTTGTTCTTAGATATCAGTTTCTTCCTTTTGCTATATAACCTGTTTATACTCACGGTCCACCAAGGTGGCTTGTTTTTATGGGAGGGCTTGGTTTTGATCATGTCAGGTACAGTAGAGTCAGTACAGTTGTTTAAGTGGTTATACAGGGCATTTGTGTACTCCTCTGCATAGGAGTCATTGTTGGCTGTGTTAGCAGGGGGTTTGAAACTTTTCAAACTGTCCCTTAGTAGGCTATAGTTTGTTTGGAGAAGTTTCTCATGTTTATTGCTCCTGCAGAGGTTCCAGGTCAGGTCATTAATTCAAATGAGACAGATTGATTGCCTGACCTTACTAGGGAGGGCAGAACATAGGGGGTAATGCAGTGACTCTCCTCATATTGGTGAATACTATGTCCAGAACATCTGACCCCTTGTAGGGGGTGCAGACTAACAGCAGAAGAGTATTTGTATTAACAAAGTCCAGGAACCTCAAGTTGATCGAGTTTGTGCTAATGTACATCACCCCTCTATAGAAGAATAGTTGAAATCTCCCATGACCAAGTTGTTTGGCTTAGTGTGACTGACTCAAGCAAGTCCAGGTAAGCATTGTGTTTCTCATGGTTCATGGTGAGGGACCAGTAGCTAGCAATGGTGTGGTAGGGTGTTTTACATATTGTTGTTTGCACCTGGAGTAGCTCAAGAGAGTTGTACTTGGATTTAATGAAGATGGATACATCTCCACCTTGGTTCTTTCATGCTCATTTTGAGATCTGAATATGTGAAAAGCAATATAGCCTTGCACATACAGTGTCCACTCTGTGGCCTTGAACCAAGTCTTGGTGACTGCACAGACATCATCATCATCCAAGCTGAGGAGTGCAGTTTCCTGTTTAGACTCCTAACATAACCTTGAGTTTGTCTGCAGTGGGTTTTTTTTTTTTTTTATGTTGGAAGTTTTGTTGTTTTGGTATTGCCTAAAAAACGCACTACGGGGAGGCAATTTCTTTGCCAATAGTAGAAAGCCTGGAGGAATTCTCTTCTAACTGAGCCTAGCGAAGACCTCATAAAACTCCAAGAGAACAAAACACTTAAAACAAAACAAAAGAAATATAAGAAAAATATATACTAGAAGTACCAAACCTTAAATGAAAAACCTCAGTTCAAAATCAAATGCAGACAGAGATCAGCAATAGTTAGGCATAGAGCAACATGCAAGCCAAACAAGCACTCCAGCTAAATAAAGATGCCTCCAAATATTGCTATTTAAATGAGGAATTATATTTCTCAGCTCCTCCCACTAATTAGCTGTATGCTATTGACTGTCTGCAAAGCAATTATTTTCTAACTGAAGCTAGCCAAGACCTCTTAAAACCCCAAAAGAAAAAAAAACTTAAAACAAATGCAATAATATTAAAGAATAAAAAATAGACGTAACCAAGCCTTAAAATAAAAACTTCAGTTCAAAATTAAATGCAGACTGAGATCAGCAATAGTCAGGCAGAGAACAGCCAGCATGACAAACACGCACTCCAGCTAAACGAAGTTATGAAATTCATCGAGAACTAATTTTACCAGCTTGAAAAAAAATTAAGAGAATTGAAGAAACTCATTTCTTTCTATGAAGCATAGCCATTAGAAATATTGTGGAGAACATTAAATATAATATATATATATATATATATATATATATATATATATATATATATATATATATGTGTGTGTGTGTGTGTATGTGTTTTATATATATATATATATATAAATAAAATGTACTTTATTGATATATATATATATATAATATATATATATATATATATATATATATATATATATATATATATATATATATATATATATATATACACACACACACATATATATATATATAGAGAGAGAGAGATTGAAAGATATAGATATAAATTACTGTTTTTGCATTTTATATAAATATGACTATTGTTTGCTTTATTTTTGTACATTGCCATTTTTGCTATTGTGGTTGAGTTGTGACTGAAAAGTGTCATTTTACCAGCCCACCTATCCAGTTATCAAAAATAACTAAATAAATCAATGACACACTTGTGAGAAACAGAGAAATATTGAAATAGACAAAGAAATGGAGTAACACTGTGCGGGATTATTGATTGTATGTGTGGAAGTGAATGGATGTTGTTGAGTTGTATGAATAGGCTACAGAGTTGAACTTTTATGTATTTTTTATTTATATTTTCAGAAATGAAGACAGTAAAGCTTTCCATTTTGGGCAGGCAAAAGTATGAGACAGGGTGAGCAGTACAGTTTATGATCTATCCTTCTATTGGAACACAACACATCATAGGTAAAGCATAAGATGTTTTCAAAGAAACTTTTTATCTAATCACAAAATATCTTAAAAAATGATCTAATACACCATTTAAACTGAAACAGTCTTAGTCAAAACACTTTACATCTAAAACTTAAAATATATCAAACACTTCTCCAGAACTTTTTTATCGGTGACAAGCCCCCCACACCCCCTTACTTAAATATAATAACTTTCCACTGGCACAAATGCTGCGATAAGAGAAAACTCCGCACAAGGTGACTCACTGCTGAAGTTCAAACACATGCCTTTAGAGACAGAGATAGAGTACAACAGTGGGCATTAGCAAGGTACAAATACTGATTGATACTAATTTACATTGCAGTTGTTATAAACCAAAACCACATATGCAGTGAGTTTCTACAGCTTCACACACTTTTCCACCAAATCTGAATTAGTCATTTGTGTTTTAAATGAAATGTATTTTTGATCAATTCTGACACTTTGATTTTTGTATATGAAATATGTTGTAGATCAAATGTCTATTTTTGTATATGAAAGATGTACATCAAATGTCCTGTACCAATATACTTTTTTTGTTGATGCTCCAATATGCCAGCACTTGGTGTGATGCAGATTGTTTGTTATTTTTTTTTTTTTGGTTATGGGAGCTGAAGAAGAGGAAAATGTAAATAATCTGTGTGTATTTCATCTTATCCATTTTGTTTGAGCTTGCGTGCCCTCTTAGTTGGAATTACTAGAGACAGGAGGTATATAGGACCAGAATAAAGGGTGGCTTGTGCCCCTGCAAAATGACTGATGGTGGTTTTTAAGTGACCATTGCTTTTAAAAGTATAGTAGTATATAAATGTTTCTGAGAATCTGCTTAACTATGAAGTATGATTTATAACAATTTCTATGAATACAATATTTTATTCTATTGGCAATAATGAGTTTGAGTAAATGCTCATATACAAGCAATTCAAGGTTTTTTTTGGAAGCTGTTAACTGTATTAACATGACAGAAAATAGATGCATCCTAATATATGTAATGTCTGAATCATATTAGCCAAAGTTTTTGATTTAAATGAATGTTAGAACTTATTTTCTCTCCTCTTGATTTCTAACATCAAGATTATTTGAATGCTATTTGAATACAAGTGTTTTATATTACATGGATGTATATAGTAGTATGAACAGTTTAAAAAAAAAAAAAAAAAAAAAAGGTTTATTTTAGTTTATATGATGCTGTTTTACCAAATGTGTAGTCTTGTCTTGCTAGATAATTGAATTGAAAACTGTTAACTTCAGTTAAATATAACTAGTATTAAATTGATAAGGTGGTAGCTGACGTACTGCTGCTTAGGGTAGGGGGTTAACTTGAGTGGTAAATACTACTCTAAGTTGGAGTTTACAACTCCAGGCTGGATGCAAGGTTTAATCCTTACATTATTTTCACTTGTTCATTGTTATTTGTATATAGTTTTGACATCCACAATATGTTTTGTACATTCATTGTCACTACAAACAAAATTGAATCCTATACGAAATTCCATAAGAGATTCAATAAATACAGCTATATTTAAAGGTACACCTAAAGGAGGAGATGTAACATTACTTATCTTGTTATTTGTTATTTTGATCATAAGATTCTTAAGTTTTAAATAAGTGCCAGGAAACGTTGATGCTCAGTCCATGCAGTTTATTCCACAAATAGTTAAAAACAAGTGAGACCAAAAGCAAACGCCAACTAAAATACTTGTATAACTTGTATTAACGCTCTTCAGTAACAGTTCAGTATGCGTTTTCGTCCTTCACAATAGGACTTCATCAGACAAAGCTCCATAATTAATTCCTTTCATTATATAATGAATCAACTTTATTTAATTATGGCAATTATCCATAGACATTTCTCAATTAATTCAAACTGTCCTATCAAATTGCACATACTCATGAATATTAATGCCCGTCTAAAAAAAGTGCAGATTACTTGAAATCCATAAATTCATTGCTCTCATTAAAAAAACCATTTCTCATTTTCATTTATAAATATATAAATAAATAAATAAATAATTATAAATACATTAAAAACTCATTTTGTATATAAAAAAATACTTCTTTCTAAAAACTTCTTTTTAAAAAAAACTTCTTTTAAAAGAACTTTTATCATTTCATTACATTCATTGAACTAACAGACTGGTATATGTTATACAATAGTGCCCTCTAGTGTCCTTTGTGAAAAATGTGTTTTTCTACTACTACTAAAGCTTATTAGCTCTTATTTTAAGTAAGGGAGTTATGGTCAAAAAATCATTCATTCCTGGTTTGGAATTAGAATCTAAATTGATCTGCCACCATAATTCCCTACTTTCCAAAATTTCCTCCCATAACCCACCCCTAATATTTGGCAAAACTTGGTCAAGAACAAAAAAATAAAACTTATATTCGGGACAAGTGGTGGAGTGTTTGTATAAAGCATTTGTATTCTTGGCTTTCAGAATGTCATAATTATGTTCATAAATTCTTCTTTTTAAACATCGTTCCGTTTTCCCCACATAAAATGACTGACATTTCTGGCAAATAGCAATATAAACTACTCCTTTACTTTCACAATTGTAAAAATTATAACTTTTAAGCCATTTTTTTCTACTTTCAATGTAGATTGTTTCTTTGTTAATAATTTGTGGGCACTGTGTACATCTCCCACATCTAAAAGTCCCTTTCCTCCCTTTATTTCCTGTTCTTGTTATAACATTACTTTTTTCCAAAATCTTGCCTAAATTTGGTGGGTTTTTATACACCATTTTTGGTTCCATAGTGTTTATTTCTTCAATATCTGTTAAGGAGCTAAATTTGCTCCATTCCTTTTTGAAAATTTCTCTCAACTTAAAATTGGAATGGTTATACTCAACTATTAAACTTCTAGTAAAATTAGCTTGCTCATTTTTATTGTTGCTATTATTATTATTATTGTTCCTGTTGAAACAAATATGTGTATCTATTTCCACATTAGTATCTCTCCCTCTTTCCAAAATTGGTTTAAATCTACCCTGCCTACCTATCTCTACTTCCTTCCTTAAATTGTCTATAAAGTCAGAGGGGTATCCACGTTCTAAAAACATGTTATTTAAAATCCTACATTCCTCTTGAAAGTCCATGTCACTCGACGTCATCTTGGAACCCCTTACAAATTGTCCTTTTACTATGTTTTTCTTACTATGAAGGGGGTGGGCACTATCATAATGTAAAATGAATTCACGTATGTATCTTTTCTAAAACCTTACTCTCAAATTTCCCTTTTTCTTTATATATTTCTATATCTAGGTATTTCAATGAATCCCTACTAATAGTATATGTGAATTTCAAAAATGTGGTTGTTTTGTTGATGTATTCCATGAATTCTAGAAATTTATCTTGACACTCTCTCCATAAAATAACTATGTCGTCTAAAAATCTGTAGTATTTTATCCAACATTCTTGAAACCTACAGTTAACAATATATTGTTCCTCCCATTTGGCTAGAACAATGTTTGCAAATGTTGGGGCACACACTGCCCCCATAGCTACACCCGTCTTTTGTTGATGGTATTCACCATCAAACATGATATAGTTATATTTTAAGACTGTGTCCATTAGTGTCACGCTGGCAATTTTGTCTTCCAGGCTCAATTTTTCATCTCCAAATACCATCTGCTCAAACATATCCATCCCCTCTTTAAAAGGAATACATCCAAACAAATCTATAACATCTATTGTTATAAATAATAAATCTTCCCTGAATATATCTTGTTTTATAGCCCCTAAGAAGTCCCAAGAATCCTTTAAAATTAATTTGTTATTTATCCAAATATGCTTAGTTTTAAAATCGACGAATTTTGCTAAAGGGCTGGTTTTAGATCCTGCAGCAGAAACTATAGGTCTAAGGGGGGGGTTAGTCATATTCTTATGAATTTTGGGTATCCCAAATATATTAGCTATTTTAGGTTTCTTAACTTCCAAAAATTTGAAGGTTTTATCATCTATTACTTTCTCTAACATTAAATCTTCTAAAATAGTGTCAATTCTATGATAGCCTATATTAATTTCATTTAGGGATACCACCCCATATTTTTGATCATCACTCAATATAGTATTCAATTTGCCTTCATATAAAATTTTGTCCATAATGACAATTCCCCCTCCCTTATCTGGTTTCATAATCCTTAATGAGTTGTTACTACTTAGTTTGTTTAAAACTTCATTCTCTTCCTTGTTCAGGTTATGGTGAACCCATCCTTTGTTACAATTTTTTCTGACTGAATCAATCACCACATTTTCAAAAATCTTTAAAGATACATACGTGAATTCATTTTTACATTATGATAGTGCCCACCCCCTTCATAGTAAGAAAAACATAGTAAAAGGACAATTTGTAAGGGGTTCCAAGATGACGTCGAGTGACATGGACTTTCAAGAGGAATGTAGGATTTTAAATAACATGTTTTTAGAACGTGGATACCCCTCTGACTTTATAGACAATTTAAGGAAGGAAGTAGAGATAGGTAGGCAGGGTAGATTTAAACCAATTTTGGAAAGAGGGAGAGATACTAATGTGGAAATAGATACACATATTTGTTTCAACAGGAACAATAATAATAATAGCAACAATAAAAATGAGCAAGCTAATTTTACTAGAAGTTTAATAGTTGAGTATAACCATTCCAATTTTAAGTTGAGAGAAATTTTCAAAAAGGAATGGAGCAAATTTAGCTCCTTAACAGATATTGAAGAAATAAACACTATGGAACCAAAAATGGTGTATAAAAACCCACCAAATTTAGGCAAGATTTTGGAAAAAAGTAATGTTATAACAAGAACAGGAAATAAAGGGAGGAAAGGGACTTTTAGATGTGGGAGATGTACACAGTGCCCACAAATTATTAACAAAGAAACAATCTACATTGAAAGTAGAAAAAAATGGCTTAAAAGTTATAATTTTTACAATTGTGAAAGTAAAGGAGTAGTTTATATTGCTATTTGCCAGAAATGTCAGTCATTTTATGTGGGGAAACGACGATGTTTAAAAAGAAGAATTTATGAACATAATTATGACATTCTGAAAGCCAAGAATACAAATGCTTTATACAAACACTCCACCACTTGTCCCGAATATAAGTTTTATTTTTTTGTTCTTGACCAAGTTTTGCCAAATATTAGGGGTGGGTTATGGGAGGAAATTTTGGAAAGTAGGAATTATGGTGGCAGATCAATTTAGATTCTAATTCCAAACCAGGAATGAATGATTTTTGACCATAACTCCTTACTTAAAATAAGAGCTAATAAGCTTTAGTAGTAGTAGAAAACACATTTTCACAAAGGACACTAGAGGGCACTATTGTATAACATATACCAGTCTGTTAGTTCAATGAATGTAATGAAATGATAAAAGTTCTTTAAAAGAAGTTTTTTTAAAAAGAAGTTTTTAGAAAGAAGTATTCTTATATATAAAATGAGTTTTTAATGTATTTATAATTATTTATTTATTTATTTATATATTTATAAATGAAAATGAGAAATGGTTTTTTTAATGAGAGCAATGAATTTATGGATTTCAAGTAATCTGCACTTTTTTTAGACGGGCATTAATATTCATGAGTATGTGCAATTTGATAGGACAGTTTGAATTAATTGAGAAATGTCTATGGATAATTGCCATAATTAAATAAAGTTGATTCATTATATAATGAAAGGAATTAATTATGGAGCTTTGTCTGATGAAGTCCTATTGTGAAGGACGAAAACGCATACTGAACTGTTACTGAAGAGCGTTAATACAAGTTATACAAGTATTTTAGTTGGCGTTTGCTTTTGGTCTCACTTGTTTTTAACTATTTGTGGAATAAACTGCATGGACTGAGCATCAACGTTTCCTGGCACTTATTTCACAGTTTATTGGTTTCCAGAAGTGCTAGTGCCTTTTTTCTGTTATTGGTGTACGTAAGGAGGATCCGTTTGGTTACGAAGTTCAGGCAGGATGTCCACGGAAGGGCAGGAGGAAGCAGGACAAGCCAGGAGGCTTATCGGCCAATTGACTGAATTAATAGACTTGCTAACGCCGTTATGCGCTAGTTTTGTCAACGGAAGTAAGCGCACAGTGGATCGAGTGGAAAAGGCTGAAGAACTAGAAGAACCAAAGGGGAAAAGAAAGAGGGAGCTCATTGGCGAAATCGATGAAGCCGGCGACCCTTGTAATGGGACTACATTCAACCCACAAGACACCCCGAGTATCCTACTTGATAGATCCACTGAGGAAGAAGCTGCCAAAACATTTAGCAAGGATTTGGGTGCTAAACCCAAACGGAATGCCAAACCGAATGCTGGTTTGCAAGGTACTGTTGCTTCCAATAACAATAATAATAAAAAAACAACTTCTGAATGGCTCAAACGAGACATTCAGTTTGGTAATCTTACAAGCAAAAATGATGTATTTAATGATGGTGAGACTTACGGCATGAAAATTGATAGACTAAATATTTTATTAACTAAGCACAGAATACTCAGTATTGAGAATGCTTATTTGAGAGAATGTTTACAAAGGGAGATAGTTCCCAAAGGTTTAAGGGTATATAAATACCCTAATAATGTGCAGATCGGCTCTCATTTTCACAAATGTTTGATTGAAGTTTTTAATAAATGTGGTCTGGAAGTTATGAAGTTGATTATAAATGACAACGAAAACAAACAAAAGGAATTGGGGGGGGAAATTGAGTTACTGGATACTTGCATCACTACAGATTTAATTCATGGTATTAGGGAAGAAAAAGACAAATACCTTCAGATGAGAAAGGAAATAGATATGAAATGTGATGAAGTGATACAGCGTAAAATGGGTAAATTGAACAGAGATATAAATGAGTACGAAAACCACACTAATTACCCCAAACCATTATATCATGGGAATAAGAATAATAATTATAAAGGTAATTGGAATAATAATAACAAAAGAAAGAGTGATTATTTTCATTATAATAACAGGAACGAGACTGGGGAAGACAATAAAATGTATGGAGACAATTATGATGTAGAATTTCCACCATTAGAGGGAAGGGAAACATTATACGAAAGTAATTTTAACTATAAAGGAAATTTTCAGAATCGGGGGGGGAGAAGGGGGAGGGGGAGATACATGTAATTACCCCCACCTCTGTTCATAATGATTTGAACACTGAAACAATAGTACACGAAGATGTGAAAAATACTTATAATAATTTCACCATCTATAATTTCAGTAGTTTAATATTGGAACCCAACCATTTCTCACTATTTAGCAAAGGACTGAAATACATTCCTAATAGGAGAGGGGAAATTACAAATACTATTTTAGACATTAAATTATTTACTAGAAAAATTAATTTAGAGATAATGGCTGGCAGGGCTGGTTTCAAAAGGGAAGGAATAGGAGAAAGCATTTTAAAGAGAAAGTCAACTTTTAACCCTCCGTTAATCCCACAAATAAAGAATTTTGAAAATGTGGTGATTGATTCAGTCAGAAAAAATTGTAACAAAGGATGGGTTCACCATAACCTGAACAAGGAAGAGAATGAAGTTTTAAACAAACTAAGTAGTAACAACTCATTAAGGATTATGAAACCAGATAAGGGAGGGGGAATTGTCATTATGGACAAAATTTTATATGAAGGCAAATTGAATACTATATTGAGTGATGATCAAAAATATGGGGTGGTATCCCTAAATGAAATTAATATAGGCTATCATAGAATTGACACTATTTTAGAAGATTTAATGTTAGAGAAAGTAATAGATGATAAAACCTTCAAATTTTTGGAAGTTAAGAAACCTAAAATAGCTAATATATTTGGGATACCCAAAATTCATAAGAATATGACTAACCCCCCCCCTTAGACCTATAGTTTCTGCTGCAGGATCTAAAACCAGCCCTTTAGCAAAATTCGTCGATTTTAAAACTAAGCATATTTGGATAAATAACAAATTAATTTTAAAGGATTCTTGGGACTTCTTAGGGGCTATAAAACAAGATATATTCAGGGAAGATTTATTATTTATAACAATAGATGTTATAGATTTGTTTGGATGTATTCCTTTTAAAGAGGGGATGGATATGTTTGAGCAGATGGTATTTGGAGATGAAAAATTGAGCCTGGAAGACAAAATTGCCAGCGTGACACTAATGGACACAGTCTTAAAATATAACTATATCATGTTTGATGGTGAATACCATCAACAAAAGACGGGTGTAGCTATGGGGGCAGTGTGTGCCCCAACATTTGCAAACATTGTTCTAGCCAAATGGGAGGAACAATATATTGTTAACTGTAGGTTTCAAGAATGTTGGATAAAATACTACAGATTTTTAGACGACATAGTTATTTTATGGAGAGAGTGTCAAGATAAATTTCTAGAATTCATGGAATACATCAACAAAACAACCACATTTTTGAAATTCACATATACTATTAGTAGGGATTCATTGAAATACCTAGATATAGAAATATATAAAGAAAAAGGGAAATTTGAGAGTAAGGTTTTTAGAAAAGATACATACGTGAATTCATTTTTACATTATGATAGTGCCCACCCCCTTCATAGTAAGAAAAACATAGTAAAAGGACAATTTGTAAGGGGTTCCAAGATGACGTCGAGTGACATGGACTTTCAAGAGGAATGTAGGATTTTAAATAACATGTTTTTAGAACGTGGATACCCCTCTGACTTTATAGACAATTTAAGGAAGGAAGTAGAGATAGGTAGGCAGGGTAGATTTAAACCAATTTTGGAAAGAGGGAGAGATACTAATGTGGAAATAGATACACATATTTGTTTCAACAGGAACAATAATAATAATAGCAACAATAAAAATGAGCAAGCTAATTTTACTAGAAGTTTAATAGTTGAGTATAACCATTCCAATTTTAAGTTGAGAGAAATTTTCAAAAAGGAATGGAGCAAATTTAGCTCCTTAACAGATATTGAAGAAATAAACACTATGGAACCAAAAATGGTGTATAAAAACCCACCAAATTTAGGCAAGATTTTGGAAAAAAGTAATGTTATAACAAGAACAGGAAATAAAGGGAGGAAAGGGACTTTTAGATGTGGGAGATGTACACAGTGCCCACAAATTATTAACAAAGAAACAATCTACATTGAAAGTAGAAAAAATGGCTTAAAAGTTATAATTTTTACAATTGTGAAAGTAAAGGAGTAGTTTATATTGCTATTTGCCAGAAATGTCAGTCATTTTATGTGGGGAAAACGGAACGATGTTTAAAAAGAAGAATTTATGAACATAATTATGACATTCTGAAAGCCAAGAATACAAATGCTTTATACAAACACTCCACCACTTGTCCCGAATATAAGTTTTATTTTTTTGTTCTTGACCAAGTTTTGCCAAACATTAGGGGTGGGTTATGGGAGGAAATTTTGGAAAGTAGGGAATTATGGTGGCAGATCAATTTAGATTCTAATTCCAAACCAGGAATGAATGATTTTTTGACCATAACTCCCTTACTTAAAATAAGAGCTAATAAGCTTTAGTAGTAGTAGGAAAATACATTTTTTACAAAGGACACTAGAGGGCACTATTGCATAACACACACCAGTCTCTTAGTTCAATGAATGAAATGATAAAAGTTCTTTTAAAAGAAGTTTTTTTAAATAGAAGTTTTTAGAAAGAAGCATTTTTTTATATACAAAATGAGTTTTTAATGTATTTATAATTATTTATTTATTTATTTATATATTTATAAATGAAAATGAGAAATAGTTTTTTTAATGAGAGCAATGAATTTATGGATTTCAAGTAATCTGCACTTTTTTTAGACGGGCATTAATATTCATGAGTATGTGCAATTTGATAGGACAGTTTGAATTAATTGAGAAATGTCTATGGATAATTGCCATAATTAAATAAAGTTGATTCATTATATAATGAAAGGAATTAATTATGGAGCTTTGTCTGATGAAGTCCTATTGTGAAGGACGAAAACGCATACTGAACTGTTACTGAAGAGCGTTAATACAAGTTATACAAGTATTTTAGTTGGCGTTTGCTTTTGGTCTCACTTGTTTTTAACTATTTGTGGAATAAACTGCATGGACTGAGCATCAACGTTTCCTGGCACTTATTTCACAGTTTATTGGTTTCCAGAAGTGCTAGTGCCTTTTTTCTATTCTTAAGTTTTAAAAATGCCAAATGACATCTTTAAAAGGAATTTCTTTAAACATTAATGGATTGAATAATCCATGTATAAGGGCAAGCCTAATAAGATACATTAATTTACATAAGGCCAACTTAGTCTTCCTACAAGAAACCCATCTCTTGAAAAAAGATATTGATAAACTAGCCACAAACAAATATACAGTATTGGTTAGTTCAGAGCACACTCAGAAAAAAAGAGGAGTGGCTATTTTATGGAATAAAAATATGCCCATTCCTAAAACCATTAAGTCTTATCAGGATGACAAAGGAATGTTTTGTATGGTTACAATACAAATTAATGGGAAGACTTACACTTTAATTAATGTATATTGGATACCTGGAATTGGTATTAGTACAGTGAAACATCATCTTGATAAGATCATATCATTCTCTATAGGAGATATTATTTTAGCTGGTGACTTTAATTGTATACTACATGAAAGTGATACTACCACTATAGGAAAGAGAAGAATTACATCTAATGCAAAACATTTAAAGGATTTTGCTAATTCTTATCATTTGAATGATATTAATAATCAGATAGATTCAAAATCATTACCATACACCTTTTTCTAACAGATACAAAACTTATTCAAAAATAGATAGGGTCTTTATTTCTAACCAGATGGTAACAGATTTAATTAATTCCAAAATCATTTCATGTCCTATATCTGATCATAATTCAATTGTTTTTGAATTCATGATAAAAAATACTCATATTGTTCAGATCAAAAGGATACCAGCATACTTAACTCAACTAAAAGACTATAAAGAATATATACTTTCAGAAGTAAAACATTTTTTAGACATAAATAACACTCCTGAAGTCTCCATTGTTTATGTTTGGGATGCCTTAAAATCATATCTATATGGACAAAGTATCAGATGGTATAATAATAAAAGGAAATCCTGGGATAAGGAATTGTTAGATATTCAAAGTAAATTAGACTCTTATAAACATAATAATAAAGAAAATATTATGGACAAGAAAGTTATTGAAGAAATAAACAAACTAAATGAGAAATACAAAGAAATTTTAACTCATAAAGTTAAAATAACTTTAGAGAAATACAAGTTTTGTCTTATTCAATAAGCCCCAAATACTTACATAGACTTAAAAATAAAACAAAAAGGTTGAATAAACAAAACCATATCAAAGAAATCTTTTCTCTAAGGAAAAAGAAGAATGTTTCTAGTATACCAGAAATACTAGATGAATTTAGAAATCACTTTCACAAAATTAACCATAATAATATTAACATGGAACCTAAAGATAAAATAAAGGAGTTTATAACCACAAATATGAATAAAAAGCTTAATAAACAACAGATTAAACTATTGGACAAGGGTATTTCATATACAGAAGTTATTACACAAATAAATAAGCTTAAATCAAACAAAGCACCGGGTAATGATGGTATTATACCAGAGATATATAAAATCCTTTCTAAAAATACATATTCATTAATACATAAGGTTTTTATTTTGGCCCAAACTGAGTTAATAACCCCCCCATCTTGGCAATATACATTTATTTCACCAATTTTAAAACCTAATAAAGATCCAACTAGATGTTCTTCATATCGGCCCATCTCATTACTTAATGTTGATTATATAATGTTTATGAATATCTTTGCTGATAGATTGAAGACAATCATTCCCGGCATTATAGATATAGATCAGACAGGCTTCATTGTAAATAGAAATACTTTTGATAATATAAGAAGAACTTTAACATTAATAGATTTTGCAAATAGGAAAAGAAAGATTTAACACTTATTAGTCTTGATATAAGTTCAGCATTTGATTCAGTAAGTTGGGACTATCTGTTTACCTTAATGAAGTGCACAAACGTCTCAGATGCATTTGTAAATCTAATTGAACATTTATACAAAGGAACGTTGGCTTATATTAAGGTAGGAACATATGTTTCACAAAAATACCCATTCTTAAAGGTACAAAACAAGGATGTCCACTTTCTCCACTATTATTCACTTTAGTAATGGAGCCTTGGGCTAATTTGATCAGAAACAGTACTGACATAGAGGGTTTTGAAATAGATGAAAATACAACATCCAAAATTCAACTTTTTGCAGATGATGTTCTAATTACATCAGCAGGATCTAATTCTTCTATACAGTCTCTATTTGATAACATGATGAATTTTAAAAGTAGTTCTGGTTTAATATTCAATGAAGAAAAAACTAAAATACTACCTATATATACACGAAAAAATATTCTCATTAGTGATTTTACTAAATATGTACCCAATTCAGGTCAGATAACTTATTTAGGTATAATACTATCTAAAGATATTAAATCTATTATATATAATAATTATAATACCTGTTTTCTTAATATACAAAATCTTTTTAATACCTGGAATAATATGTTTTTACTATGGAGGAGAGACTTACAATTATTAAAATGATAATATTCCCCAAGATTTTATACTTAATACAATCAATAATACTTCCACCTACAAAAATAATTATCAAGAAACTGAACACACTAATGTTAAATTTCTTATGGGCACCTAATAGACCTAGGATTGCATTAAAGAAACATACTAATAGCTGGTCTCAAGGGGGTATTTCTTTTCCAGACTTTAATTTATATACTATCTCTTCTATTGTAAAAGTTATTACTTTATTAATAGATCAGTCATATGTCACAAAATGGAAAGATTATTGGGAGCTAATTAGTATACACTTCATGAAAATCTCCTTAACACATAAAAATATTATTGTAAATAACTCCATGTTATGGTTACTAAAGGAATTTTGTACTTCACCTATTACACCTAAACATATGGTTTGTTACCCATTAAATATTATTATTAGTTATTGTAACTTTATATTCATGCACCCTAAGTATAGGGAATGGAATTTTATTGTATTTCCTATAATGTATACTCAGGGTATGCTTTTGTCATCTATATCTGAAGGAACTCATTTAGCTATAGATAATGATCTAAAGTACTGGTATCAGTTGATATCTGATAATAAAGTTAAAAATCTAGATTTCTTAAAACAAGAATTTGATCTAAGAGAAACTTGCTGGTTAGAGGTTCAGACCTTTAGACAACATCTCATTAATAAAATAGATTTAATGTCTAGAACTGTTAAAGAATCTATTCCAACACTGATTGATTACTTGATATTAAATTTACAACATAAAGTTTCTGATAAAGGTATCAGACAAGAAACTTTTTACAGTGTAGATTCATACTGGAATTATTTCACTTCTATTAATGGGGACCCACCAAATCAACAAGATAAACAATATATATTGGAATCTGCTTATAGAACTACGTCTTCCATTGTCTGGAGACTTTATACATGGAAATTTTTACATAGATCTTTTTATACACCTTTGATGATGAATAAAATAAATAATAAAGATAATCTATGTAAGAGATGTAATGTAGAAATTAATGCTGACTGGGCTCATATGTTTTATGGCTGTATAAAATTGAAAGAATACTGGAAGTCAATTAATGAATTTTTGCAGGCTCTTTTTACAGATAATTTCATTATTTCTAAATCTCTTATGTTATTCAACACACCTGTACCTCAAAGTGTTAAAAAGGTTAAGCTTCCCTTGTTATGGTCTATTCTAGCAGTGGCTAGGAAAATAATAACTAGAAATTGGATTTCAGATACACCTCCTTCGTTCAATGAATTTAAAAATGTTATGAATATAGTGTGCCATATGGAAATAAACACAATTAGGACTAGAACAAATAGAAAAACATCTTATTTTATTGTATGGGATAATTTTCAAAATTTCTTAAAAAAATTTTAATTTCAATAGCATGGTATTTTAGTTTAATTAATTGATCTGATTGTAGTGGATGTCTTTGTAAATACTTTAGTTGTTTTGTTGAATATTATAATAATATCTATTTTTAATTACTTGTATAAAATTGTTATGATATTTCTCTTATATGTTAAAACAATAAACCTGTTTTGAAAAAAAAAAAAAGTATAGTCAGTGGTATAGGTAGTCAATTTAGTTAAGATTATCTGTGCCTCAACTAAACGAGACTCAGTTAATCATAATAATCCATGAAGAGGGTTCACTTTGAGCTGCAATAATATTTTAGAGCATGGGGTAGTTGATAAATTTGGTAGATTAAAAGAAAAAGCTATCGGGTCAATGCATTTATAAATTAACCACTTCTCAGTTTATTAAGGATGTGATAGGTGCTTGACATTTCTTAAATAATCTTTCAGAATGTAAGGCTTGAAGGGAAATTGCATGAGAAAATTAATGGGATACAATTCATAGAAATTAATTTTCTAGTCCAGTATTTTACAGAGAAATCACAGCCTGTGCAATTTTTAAGAATGTCCCAGCAATGGTTAATTTCTTTTAGAGATGTCTTAATTATGTTTGTGGGACTATTCATTGGGTATATATCTTTGCAAGTACAGGAGCTTATTCTCTTATAGGGGTTACATGGGGGGGGGGGTTCCCTTAAAAAAAAATAAAAAAAAATATTACTTTTTTGTCAGCTTGATTTCTTGGCCAGTTGTGTTTGACAAGCTGGTTACTTGCTGAGTTGTGACTTGAAAAGTCATTTATTACATCAGAAGGCTAGGGACAGTCCTTTAATCATGGTAGACAATGTCAACTTTCATTTGGGGGGGATTATATAAAACATATTTAAAAAAAACACTGAAACATTATTTGAAGATAGTAGTTTAATAAAAAACTACATAACATGAGTTTAGCAATGGAGGAAGGGAATCTTGCCACATTAACATGATTCAAAAGTAGCAGGTAAGGTAAAAATAGTTGTAGCTGTGGTTCATGTGGGTTTTATTAAGGCTTTTTGTCGGTCACATAGGAGATAGATCAGTAAACAAAAATATTGTGTAAGTGAAAGGATGGTGGAGTATATAAGAACTGTCTGGATGGCCTAACGGTATGTTCATAGGATGAACATTGCCGGATGTGAAATTTTAAATGGTCAGTAGTGATGTTCTTCAGGAGTTAGATAAATACCTCTCAACTGTACAGCTTTTTGGAGAATGTCCAGATTTTTGCCTCATATTTTTGATCTGTTCTTGAAAAATTTGTGATTTTTTGACATATGAATGGGATGATTTGAAGACTGAAGTCACTAAATAATGACATACATTTGTGTTTCAGACTTCATATCCTTCAGGGAAATGCATGCTAAGACAAATCCTGTTATTCTTGCAACATTCTAAGTTTTTATGAGCAATATTTAAAATCTGTCCCTATTTGTGGGCCTTTGTCCCCCCATTTTGTTAGGCTTTGTCCAGATTTCTTGAGCTAAGAGGTATGGTTAGATAACAGTTCTATACTTCACCTAATATCTTAATTTTGAGTAGTTTGTGGTGATGTTTCAGATTTGTTAATATTCAAAACTTGGAGGTGTGGTGTAGCATGCACAGCAAAAATGAATTTTGGAAACTAATCAGTGGTTAGAAAGAAAACAACTTTATTTCAGTTTGGGGAAAATGGATGGGATACTTTTGGTAGAGAATAGATGTAGATTGGTACCCTGATTGGAGAACAAATGTTCTCCAGCAGGGTGTTAATCTGCAAATAATGCACACTGAAAAATGAATCCGCCGCTTCACTGCAGCATATCAAGCTGCCATGTAGCTCAAAATGAAAATAACCAAACAGCCACCATTATTGTATGTTTGCTAATTAACATCTCCTGTAAAATATAAAAAAAAAAAAAGAAATTTGAAAAAAGTGTGTGTGTTTATGTCTGTGTGTATCAGTGTATACATGCATGTGAGTGACAGCAAGATCGATCAAGCTGTTATTTTACACTCACTAAGCAGCACTTTTACTGTTTAGGGAGTGTAAAAAGTAAATGAAATAGAAAAAAGTGTGTGTGTGTTGATGTTTCTGTCTGTGTGTGAGCATATGCTTGCTTGTGTGCATGAAAGAGAGGTGTGTATGAGTGAGAGAGAGGGAGGGAGTGAAGAATGGAAGTGAGCGAGCATTGGCAGCAGCAGCAGTAAAGAGGTTTGTGTACCTCTTGAACTTTTAGCTCAAGATGTCTGGATAAAGCCTAAAATAAAGGGGGGAACAAAAGCTCAAAGCAGAAACATATTTTAAATATTGTCATTATAAAAATCACTAAGTTGCTTGAATAACAGGACTTACCTTAGCAAGCATTTTCTGAAGTGTGTGTGCATGTGTGTGTGTGTGTGTGTGTGTGTGTGTGTGTGTGTGTGTGTGTGTGTGTGTGTGTGTGTGTGTGTGTGTGTGTGAGAGAGAGAGAGACAGAGAGAGAGTGTTATCGAACCAGTGTCAGCTGCAGTAAAAGGGGTTTGCATACCTACTGACCTTTAGCTCAAGAAATCTGCTGGATAAAGCCTGAAATAAGGGGGTAACAAAGGATCAGAAGTAGGAAGAAATTTTAAATGCTGTTCTCATAAAATTACAAAGTAGCTTAAAAAACAGGATTTGTATTAACATGAATATTTTGAAAGTAATAAAGTCTTAAAGACAAATGCATGTCATTATTTAGTGACTTCAATCCCCAATGACTGGCAACAAACCACAAATTTTAGGAGTAAGGTACCAAAAAATAAAGTAAATATCTCGATTTTTTTTTTTTTTTAAATAATATATTTTGGATGTGAAGTGCTTCTTCCATCACCATTTACATATACTACAGCAACATTGAAACTTTAGGCAGAGGAATTATTTTACATTGAAAATATAGTAATAAAAAATGAAAAAAATATAGTAATAAAAAATAAGTAAGTAAAACACAGCAGTTTTACAGACAACCCATTCTCTAAGCACAATAGTGCCCTTCAGGGTGTGTGTTACAGTGGAAATAACACCCTTCCTGGAGTGTAGAGGCCATCTTCTGAGAACACCCCTGGGCAGACATTATTTCCACAATAACACGCACCCTGTTGGGCATTATTGCTTGCATAGCCCTAGGGTGAGTATGCATTAAATGAGTGTAGACTTGATGCACACGTAGATGAGCAGAGTGAGAAAAAGACAAATAGAGACACACCCTTCTCTTGTGACTTCAGACTCCCAAGGAAGAGCCTCTCTCAGTTCTCATTGACCTCTATATGACACTGACATAGCAGAAGAGGAAGAACCTCAAATAACTGTCAAAAAAGAAGTTGAGGGATTAACAACTGAGCTATAAAGTAAGAAGCAAGAAATGCCTGTTCCTTTCTATAAATAATGAAAGATGCCACTGCTTTTAAAAAGTCAGGGTACATTAAATGGAATAATACAAAAAGTACACGTTTCACACTTCTTACAATTTAATAAATTCAGTACTTCATTTTCCATTGGCAACCTCTCTAATTCTGGTTTATTTACTTTTAAAGGTGTATCAATAGGTATGTACTGAAATGTTACCCACTGGTATCTCATAATTTAAATGTTATTTATTTATTTTATTATTATTTATTTTACATTTGTTGAGCGGGATAGACCGACTGAGCTGAGTAGCCCTTTTTCAGCTGAGGCCTGGGTAGGAAAGCTCCACAAACATTACAATAAAGGTTATGCATAAGCAATTAACAGAGTGATTCAAAGAAAATATTTTATGATAGAATTATAAAGAAGTATGTTAAGTAAGCTACATAACAATATATACACAATTTTTATCAATCTAGAAGGTGTACTGGAAAAATGGTAACGTTTGCTGTTGTTATATATCAAGTTTGAGGGAGAGACATGGGAGATGTGACTTAATAGTAGTGTCAGGTGGTCGCAGTTCATGGTAAAGACACTAGGGAATCATAGAGGTAAGGAAGGCTTGGAAGAACTAAAGGTGGAGAGAGGAAGAAGTTAGTAAAGCAAAACAACATAGACGCCAGGTAAGGCAGGATAGTAGGGAAGATTAAGAGGGGTGAGTACAACGGCAGGACCAGTTGCTTTTTAGGTTATCTTATTTTCATTAAGACATTTGCTAAAAGAGAAGAATTCAACAGTTTGTAGGAGAACTGGAGTGACGCTAGAACAGATAAGCACATCCAGGCCACACTGTGGCAGGTTTCCAATGTAGGGCAAATGATGTGTTGCTAGTACACATCTTAAAATAAGACATTTTACCACAAAAATGTATATAAAAGAAGTAATTGTTGCTGTAATGTGTATTTCATCTAACTTTAAAAATGTTTTGCTATAAATACAAGTCCTGTAAATCCACAATCATCACTTTCCAATAGTATTTATGTAAAAAAACACCAGTATTAAAGACCCTCAAACATTTTCCATAAATAATACATGACTTACAAAAAAGTACATTTTATATTCCTGCTGTAATGGAGGAAGTATAGTGCAAAATACATATTGTTTAGTAAATTCCATTAGGTGGGGCGGCCACAGTGGTGCAGTGGTTAGCATTGCTGCCTCACAGTAAGAGGTTCTCTGGTTCGATCCTCAGCTGGGGTGCCTTCTGTGCGGAGTCTGCATGTCCTCCCTGTGGTCGCGTGGGTTACCTCCGGGTGCTCCGGTTTCCTCCCACATCCCAAAGACATGCTGTAGGTGGATTGGACACTCTAAATTGGCCCTAAGTGTGAGTGTGCGCATGTGTGTTTCTTCTGTGAAAGGTTGGGTGCCGGGCTGGCATCTCAACACTGTAAAACTCCACTGCCAATCATGAGCATACAGGTGACCCACTGTGGCAACCCCTAACCGGGAAAAGCCAAAAGAAGAAGTAAATTCCATTAGGTAGCTTAGTAATTAAGATTTCTTCTGTATACCTTCTGAATCATAAGTTTATTGTAAACTTCTAGTCACTATCCTTGTAGCATCTGTATTATTTCCCTGAATCTGTGTGCGCTCCTTTTTCAGTTTTCTCTCACCTCCTAAAATAATCCAGTGGACAGAAACCCTAAACTGTCCTTTTATATTATATTCACTTGTGGCAAGGGTCACAACAAATGTGGGTCAGAGATGGACCACTTTCTCAACCCAGGTAACAGAGGAATTAAATAATATGCTACTCCTCACAGTGCTTAGTTCCCCATTTTTACTCTTAGTTGGGGTACCTTCTTTGTGGAGTCCGCATGGCATCCCTCTGTCCAAGCGAGGTTTCTTCTGTTTCCTTCTGTTTCCCAAAGACTTGTTGTAGGCGAACTTCTGATACTTCAAGTTGTAAGTAGGTGTGTGTGTGTGTGTGTGTGTGTGTGTGTGTGTGTGTGTGTGTGTGTGTGTGTGTGTGTGTGTGTGTGTGTGTGTACACACACAAAATTGAATGTTTTATTTTGACTTGAATTAATACATTAAATATATGTGTGTGAAAGAAAATAAAAACATGTATGGAATTTTGCAGAAGGGAGATAAGTTTTATAATATGTACATGTCTGAAAACCAAAGACTAATAATCATTACCCAGAAAGCTGCTACTCTGTGAAATCTGCCATATTAATACCCATCAAAATTAAAATAATCTTTAATAGAAAGTCAAGAGTCATAAAAGTCAAACGCCAGAAATTTCTCGTAAAGGCTCACACTGAACATACTGAATGAAGAATGCTGACTTTATTTTCCATTATTGTCACTAGCTGGTGATTTTGCTAGATTTGACAGTGCATGGTGAAACTTGACCTTTCCCCGTACACTGTTGTTGGATGTCACAGTGCTTCTAAACAATCCTTCAGAGGATACATAGAAACAGTATGCTGCCAGCAGCAGCTTTAATAGTTAATAAGTCTTACTGCTTTTATCACAAGTTTTGGATAGCCTTGCAAGCACAAACAAACAACATTTAATTTCACAAGCAGTCATTGCACTTCACTAGTAGTCTGTGAGATTTTCATAACAGGGACACATTAAAGAGAATTTCAAGTTAGGGTTTCTATGACTGCAGTGTCTAATATGGGCTAGATAATTACCACTCAAAACGGTAACGTGGTCATCAAAGAAAAAAATATTCTTAGCTTTTTTCCACGTCTCAGTTTCATGTGTTTGATTGTAAGAATGGGTTATTTCTCAGGAACCATTTATTTTCTCACCAAACTAGAAATATATAACAGATGTTATAAAGAGGGACCCACATTAAATATAGTGTTTTGTTTAAAATTCTAACTTGATACCATGATGTATTCATGTAGTGTTGCATCTGGAAGTGTGCATTTTCACTTCATACTGGAAATGAATTATTGTCAGCATTTCACTTGAATTTATAATGCAATCCGCAGTCACTGAATGTTGACAATGAATTATACAATACAGTAATAATATACAGCAACAAATGGATAAGAAAAAATATATATGAATGTATGTATGTATCTATGTATTTATTTAATTAATTATTGATTCACTTACACACTGTTGACTAGAATATTTCCACTAGACCAGCAGCCCCTTTTTTTGGGGGGGGGGGTGGTAATTCTCAGATTAACTAGCAAGGTTTGACTCAAATTTATTATGTCTAAAGAACACACCTCAGAGAATAAGTTGTACTATTTTTCAGAAAATAGTATCACTGTATTAGCATCATAAACACAGACTGTTATTGTACTTAGCAAAAGCATTAATTTTTATAAAATGTTGGAATGTGTATTTGGGGCCATCTTCATTTTATAGGTGTCGTGAACAGAAGATAATGAGGGAATTTACTCAAGTGATGAATACAGAGTGTAATTCTTTAGTCATGAAGTTTGTGTGTGTGTGTTGTGTGTGTGTTTACCTGCCTGTATGTGAGCATGTGTCTTGCAGAAAAAAAATGATAGTGGTCTTTTACTTTTATAGGAACAAAAGGAATATTTGTAATGGCATCTAAACATTATAGGTCCATAGGTGTGTACTAGGCTAATGGCCCTGGAACCTTTACAAGCCTTGCCCATAGGATTACCCTGCCATCATGACACTCGACCTTAGTTCCCAGTGCCTCTGTCAACTAGAACCACTGGAGTGATCCCTGGGGTGATTTTTCTATTTCCCATCTACTCATCAAGATTTCTCTTGAAGAAGGCCAGTGAGTTGCTCTGTTTGACATGAATGGGAAGTTTATTGGATAGCAGGGGAAGTCTCTGGGTTATGAACCTGTCTTTCCAGCATGTTCTGTTAATTGTGGTAATGAGGTTGAGATCTCTGGAGCATGTGATGCAGAGGGATTGGAATTTCTTTAGATGTAGCATTTCTAACAGATCCGGGTCAGACATGGCTTTGTAAGTCAAGCAAAGATCACCTCTAAGTAGGTGATATGAGGCAGAGAATAGTTGGAGTTTTTTGAGTCTGTCCATAATGGACAAGTGTTTAAGGCCTAGAATCCTCTTTGTGAGGTACATTTGTGGCCTCTCCAGTTGTTGCAGGTGTCTAGTGAGGTACATGGCAAATGAGACATTGTACTCAATGACTGGCACAATGAGAGAAGAGTAGAGGGATACAATGACCTCTTTCTTCCTGGATGCAAAACCCTTAGTAATGAAATGTGCCACATAGAAGGACTTTCTGACCACAGTGACATTGTGGTGGTCAAAAGAGAAGTTGCTGTCAACCTGTGTTCCCAGATCTCTTATAAACCCTTCTGTGTTCAGTGTACTACCATCGATGTGGAGTGTGAGTCTTGGGACATGGTTGTTGACCTATAGCAGTCTATGACCTGAATCGCTGTCTTACCCAATGTTAGCTGCACCTGAAGTATCTCAGGTGCATTATGTTGGGTTACCAGTCTGGAGGTGTGTGCATCCTTTATGAATATGGAAACACCACCACTTTGGAGCTTTGGTCCAAGTTCTGGGGCCGAAAGGTGTGGAATGAGTTATATCCTGGTAGTGCAGGGGTGCTTTCTGATGCCTTAACCAGGTCTCTGTTACAGCACAAACGTTGATGTTCTTCATTTTAAGGAGTGCTTTGAGCAAGCGCATTTTGAGATTTAGACTTCTAGGACTGAGCAGCATGACCCTCAGATTGAATTTGTTTGGAGCTGTTACAGTAGTAATATGGTCTTTGGAACACCATCTAAAAAAGGCACTATGGGGTGGCAAGAGCCTTGGCCAGTATCTGGAAGCCCGGGTCTGACAGATGCAGGCCATCTCTGGCAAAATATTGAGGTCTGTCAATCATGTCATCCCAGGCAGACAGATAGTGGATCTCCTTAGAATGACACCAGAAATTTAGCCAATTGTTGAAATCAGTCATTTTCTGCTTGTACTGTGGTATCAGTCTGTGTGATGGTACGATGCTGCTCATGGCTAGGATCATACCCATCTGGGCTACATAATCCAAGAGCTCCAACATGTTTCTTTTCATGTAACCTAAGGAGGTACATCTCACTTCATTCACATCCACATGTACAATGACAGAGGTCATATTTGTACCTGTTGTTCAGGGACCTGAGTGCATGCATTATGTCGCGGATCCTGGCACCTGACAGGCAGCTGACTGTTACTTTCTCCTTATTCAGCCTAGTGAGTAGGACATCAGTGTGCCTCACTATCGAGTCACCTATGACTAGTGTGTTGGGCGTGCTGTTTTGCCATAGGACGTTCGTTGAGTGGCACACTGTTTAGGAGAGTTATGTGTCTCGTGATTAGCATTGTCTTGTGGAGGTCGAGTGTGTTTCTGCCTTGGAGGTCTCTGCTGTTTGGGTAGATTTTTATTGAGAGCCTCCGCAAAGGTGGATGTGTAGTTTGTGTTTTTATGTGAAGGCAGTGCTGGTGGGTGTTCTGGAGGGCTATGTGTTCCATGTTGTGTGGTGCAAGTGTTGACCTTCTCCTCTTGACCAGCAATTCCGGTCTTGGCTGGAGACTGCATAGCTTCCAGTTTGGATATATAAGTGCATCTCTCACAAGTCTGAGTGTTGGGAGGTGGGAGGTAAGAGGAAAGGGTTGCCAGTGCACATGAGGTAGTTGCTACATTGCCTCAGAATGCCCACGTTCACCAGGTTAATAGGAGAAAGCACAGGGAACTGACCTTTAGACATGCCTGGAGGGGTGGGTATTAATAATACGTACTGGAGCTGTTTCCTTGTAGAACATTTAGTGCTGGTAGCACTTTTGTGTGCTACAATAATTGCTACAAGAAGTCTGGTAAAGTGCTAAATTAATAAGATAGTAAAAGTGTAGGAGAGGAGCGAACTAGCAGATCTAAGGGAAAGTGCAAGAGCAAACCTTTGCACTGCTCAGAAGCTTACAAACAGTCCTGGATACAGCAAATCTGTATCTGGACTAGACATGTATGGATGATCCACTTCACAGATTATCAGATTATTTTAAGATAACTATTTGATCATGTGCTACAGTGTGTGTGTGTGTGTGTGTGTGTGTGTGTGTGTGTATATATATATATATATATATATATATATATATATATATATATATATATAATATACACACACACACACATATATTTATATGTAATGAGTGTTTTGTTGTTACATGTATGCACTAACATGATTATTAAATGGCTGTCCTAGTTAAACTGATGACAGCTGTTCAGAAAGACACAGTAACAACAGACCCTAGACTTTTTGCTTCATAAAGAATTAGTTTTAGTGTGAGTGAGATATTCCTTTTTGTTGCTGCCTTACAAGTTTTTGTGTATCACATGAGGAGACTTCAATCAGTAAAACAATATGCAGGACATGCCATTAATTGAGCACTTGGCCTAAGCCACAGCTGTTGGAATTAGTAACTATAAAGTAGTTACGCAAATTTGTTAAGGCTGTCAGGGTCTTGCTCAAATGAGCACAGACTGTGATTCATATTGGCCATTTACATCAATGTACTGTGACCTTGAATGCCCTTATGCAAATAGGCATATAATGAGATGGAAACGAATAGTGATGTAAATCTTCATATGCTAATGAAGTCTAACACCATTTTGCAATTCAAAGTCAATTTTCCTGCTTTTTCAAGATGGTCACAGATGTGCTATAAATATATAAACATAGCCAGATCTATCAAAGATCCAATCACCAAAAATGCTATCTGTTGCAGCAAGCTTTGCTATTTCGAGAGCTGAATTGCTTGTCTTGGCTGGGCAAAAATGCTTGCTCCCAGGAAGCTTGCCTGCCAAGAAGGTGAAATATAAGCAAAAACATAGCTCATTATAACTTTAATAATCAGGTCCTGATTATCAGGAAATCCTTGATAGGTTTACAGTGGAAAGGGACATTATACACCTCTCGTGGGTCTGTCTGAAACCCAGAATGCCACTGGAGGAATGCAAGGATTCCTGTCCCTGTGGACAACAAAATATGTATACCCCTCACTATATTTGCTGCGGAAAGCTTCCATTCACAGACTGGGGACACGGGTTTTTCACGGGCTTCTGCTTTGAGGATACTGAAGCATTTCCTGGATGAACTCTTGGCACATGTGGATTAGCACATTTATTTAATGGTGTCACCTCAGGACCACGCCAGGACTATTAGTGCCTTTTATGGGCTGGAATATTTCCCTGAGGTACTTGGTGCAATAGATTGCACCCATGCCACAGTTAGGGCCCCTCCTGGACCCCAGGGGGGAGTGGTACCACAACAGGAAGGGCTACCATTCCATCCATTGCCAGGTAGTGTTTAATGCACAGGGGTGCATCACCAACATCTCTGCCCAGCATTCTGGCAGTGCACTTGATTCCCATATCTGGCACACTAACTCACGTTACCACCTCTTTCTGCATGGTAGAATGACTACTGGTCATATTGCTGGTAAGCTGAATTGCTTTTCTTTTCTTTTTATATTATTTAAGTATTTATTCATGTTAAACTTGATTGCTGCACAGTGATGTTTATTCTCCTGTTTTGCCTCCCTCTTTTATCTATTTTTTATTGGGAAGCTGGGTATCCACTGGAGCCATGGCTCATGGCTCCAGTGAGAAATCTTTCTGGAGCATATAACATATTCCTATCCCAGACCAGTATTGTCATTGACAGGGTGTTTGGCCTCCAGAAGAGCCATTTTGTGTGCCTGGACGAGACTGTAGGTGCCCTTCAGTATGACCTAGCTAATGCTTTCAGAATGTTTACTGCATGTTCTGTATAACTTGGTCATGCGCCAGTCTGGCGGTGAAGTGAACCCAAGCTGTCCCTGCAGATCCCAGTTCTAGTCTCACTTTGACTAATGATGATCAGCCAGCAGCAGTAGTAGGGGACCCCATGTGGCAGGCTTGTCTACAGCATGCGTCTGCTCAGTTAAGAAGCAGTGTTTAGTCCAGAACTATGGAATAGGGCATTCAGGTTAGTGTTTCCTTTTTTTGTAAAATACACATAGAGTATAATTAATGCATGTAGTAATATTTGTGGGCTATACTGTGTGGTCTACCGTCACTTTTCATCTGACCTTCTCTTTCATCTTAAAATAGTTTTGTACTACTAAATGTTTGCCTGACTGCTGTTAAGTGATGCTGAAAGGCATCAAATAAATAAACAAATCAACGGTTGTATCTGCTGCACTGAATAGCTTTTCCTTTAACTATTTATAAAGCAATACTGGCAACAATGACATTCAGTTATATATGCCATTCATGTTTACTGCAGTCTGTTTTACTGCACACCAAATAGTTTTTTTAGTGTTATACAAAATACATTCTGACTTCAGAAATTATCATCATTTGTGCAGTGAGGAGGGTGCAGCGGCAGCAGTTAAGTTTACATAACAGTTGTTTATTTTAATGTGTCATTTCCTTATGACATAGTGGGCCTGAAAATATTTGCTCATTACTGCTGTGATGTTTTTTTATGCGACTGCAACCAGATGGTATGGTAAGCCATTATCATTGTTTTTATCCAGTGGTCATTCATTTACATAACAGACATACACAGAACTTTCTCCTCCTGACAATCCAATTCCAATTAAAGAAAGAGTTCTGTAATTGATTTGAGTTCACAGTATGGTGTATCTAACAACTGTAAATGGAATAAAAAAAAAATATATGTATGTATGTATGTATATATATATATATATATATATATATATATATATATCTAACCTCCAAAACGAAAACTTGTGCACGTTAAACGTAATGTGTGTGCACGGAATTAGACCAACAAAACACCAAAATATATTCCAGCACTGCACTGTCAACAAAATAAACAGGTCAGAAGGAGCATAAATATTTTATTAGCTCGCAGACAGTAAAATACACTCCATACTGGTTTCACCCTTTAGGCGTCATCAGTGGATTACACAAAGTGTTTTCATCACTCCATTAAATATGTCTCCCTTAAAGAGACATATCCCATTTATCTAAAAACACCATGTATACAAATACATATTACTAAAGCAGAAAAACAACATAACAGTGAATACATATATGCATACCCAAATATTATTTTTTTTATTTTTATATTATTATATTTTATTATTACACATAAACCTCACTATTAAAGAAACTCATTTAACCCAGGTTTATATAAAGCCCCTAAATTCAAAATCCACATTCTTTCCTTTTAATCTAATATTAAATGTTTCTCAGTTTCCCCCATATTGATGTTTCCTAATGTATCAATCCCTATAAATATAAAATGTGCTGTAGTATGATCAATTTTATGTTTATATAGGGCGCTTCGAACCCTTTGACATTTAATGTCACTTATATGTAGTGCCATTCTACTTCTAAAAGATCTTGATGTTTGGCCCACATAAAAAGCCCCACATTGACATACTGCCATATATACAATCCATTCAGTCCTACAAGTTATTAAATGTTATATATCAAAAACTTTAGAAGTATTAATAGATGTAAATGATTTTGTTTTAGGAACAACTTTACAATATGTGCATCTACCACAAGGATTGCAACCTTTACTTGCAATCAGTTTTGTTTTTTTATATCTCATCTTTTTATACCATGAAAGTGATTCACCAATATTTCTACCCCTCCTATACCCAAATTTACAGTATTCATCAAGATAAACACCAAAAAACTGATCTTGTTTTAAGATATGCCAAAAATTATTGATTATACCTCGAAATTTAAACGTATTAGTTCCAAAAGTGGTAATAAATCTTAAAGGAACAATCTTTTCTGTATCCCCAACATTACTTTCATATCTAGACCCCAAATCTCTTTTCATGTTGGATACCTCCAATATTTCCCGATCTATAACTTTTCCATTATATCCTCCTTGTTTAAATCAATGTCCCATGTTGTTTATCTCTTCTTTAAATTCAACTTCATTACTACATATACGTCTAAGTCTTGGAACTGATTTTTCGGTATATTCAATATAACATGTTTTGGGTGGCAACTATCTGCCCTCAATATTGAATTTTTAGTAAATGGTTTTCTATAAAGACAAGTACTTAAAGTACCATCATTATTTTAACAACATGTACATCTAAAAAATCAATAGCCATTTCTTCTCTTCTATCAACAAAGACTATATCAAACACATTGAAGTTTAGATGATCCACAGAAATGTCCAGTGCAGTGCTGGAATATATTTTGGTGTTTTATATATATATATATATCTATATAGATATGCACCCACCCCCCACTTCCAACAAATCCCTATTCTGATAAAACAGAAAGATGTGTCACTGAATGCAATTCACAGTAGTCACAGATCAAATGAGTCATACACTTCTCCTATTGATGGTGTTGGTGATAGTGTGACTGATCTGAAGGATGGGCTACACTGAGAACTGTAAGTTGAGTTAGTCTGATGGTGTGATCTTCTGGAGGAAGGTGAGCCTGCTATCAGTGACTTGACACTGTTGTGCTATTATAACCAGGAACGTGACACTTTCCTAGGTGTAGATGACCATTGACATGGCCTGTGTGAAATGTGTTGTGATTGTTCACTGCAAGTACTGACATTGTCTTGAGAAGTAGTGGTAGTATCATGTGATCTCTCCCTATGTGTCCAGACAGTACTCCATTCCCTACCCCTCATAAATCCATCTTCACTCTGTTATGTCCTAACTAGTGAAAAGCTGAAGGCAGCAACTGATGATCAGTGACACCATGGCATTAATTTTGCTGTCTGTCATTTTAAAGTAGTGCTGGAAATCATTATGTATACCCTGTAGGACTTTGACCATTTCTAGTCATTTCTGTGTTGTGGTGCTCTAAGCCCTAACAATGTCATGGCGCATTTCTTGTTTGGCAGCCAATACTTTTTATGCTTCAGGGGGTAGGTATAGATAATTCCTGAATCGGTCACCTCTTTGTAATGGTGTCCCTGTGGACAATGTGTCAGTTTGTCCTCAGAATGTCTGCTGTCTTCATCAAAGTGTTCTGTGTGGGGAGATACCAGTGTAGAGGTGCAGGGTTGTTCCAGTTGTAAGTGTGAGTAGAATGTCAGCTAGTGCTTGACTTTGTGAGGCAGTGTCACTTTCTGTAGAGTTGCTAACATGCTGTGAGGTGAGAGAACCATCCATTAAACTTGGGGACTGAAGGCCACTCCCCTCAGGCTGCCTCATAAATATAACTGTGTTATCATCCTCATCATCATCATTATCATCAACAACACCCATTCTGCTGCTGACGTCATCCATAGTTATTGCTACGGGTGAGCTGTTTGTTTCTGATGTGAACTCTGTAAAAGTAGTTATTGCAACTCATTAATAATGGAACAGCATAAGATACAGTATGCTCACAAGGGGATGAGTGGGACACTTGCCATGCACACTGCCTTCATTTCCATTATTTTCTGATGTACATGGCTCACCTAATAATAATGAAATGTGAAGTTTAATTACAACAGTCTTTGTCACCACTGAATTTTAACGGTGTACATTTTAAACAAACCTTCGGGAGCTGATGAATGTAAATGCTGCTGCAGATATTGGTTAGGTGGAGCAGTGACCACACTGGTTTACCTTTATAACAGCGAAACACAGTGGTCCGATTGCTCATATGAGCGAATCGGAACCATGAAAATGAAAACAACAACAGTCGGAAATGTTTGAAAATCAGCAAATCGAAAAGAAGATTTGCTGATTTTTCTAACATAAATGTCGACAAAAAAATGTAATGAAGTGTAAAGCAGGGTGACAAGCCCCCCTACGCTCCCCATGTGGGGAGCTGCACCCCCCACACCCCCGCTACTTTAATATTCTAACTCCAAGATTGCACTACAGTGGGGAAAGGGACCATTTTCCGATCCCCACTATAATGCAATCCACCCCAAATTGTCGAATGTGCAATGAGCGAATTTCACTGTGCATTCGCTCATTGCACATTCGAACCCTTTTCCATTTGGCATTTTCAAACTTTGCAAACTGCCTTTTGGACAATTGCTGTTTGCCCTTGTGCAATACATACACATGAAGGTAAACTGGCCACACTACGTCAAATTATTCCTCTTACACCATCTTCTGTATCATTGTCATCCCCACAGATGGACAGCAGGTAGTCATACACTTGTGTTAATACAACTGGGAAGCTCCCTCTTGTAGTGGTCCTGGAAATTGCATTTTGCCCAGATGCTTCTAGCATATCCTACCATGTCATTTGCCCTTTTCATGCTCTGAAAAAATAATCTGTTTCTGCCTCCAACTGCACTAATTTCAACAACTATTTCACTCCAGGCTTTGTTCCTCACTGCTCATCTGAGCTCCCTTCACCAAAAATAAATCTCCCATATCTCCTAAGTGCTGCCACGAGGACATAATTTTTCTCATGGCTAAAATGATCATGCCTGATCCTTCATTCCTTATTCTCCATCAGTTCTGCAGACAAAAAAAAAAGAGGAAAAAGTGATACAGGCAGACACTTGTGACAATACTGTTTGTATGACAAAACCTGTTAAAGTAAAAACCTTTGGCCAGCTATTCCAGCCACCCACAGTAACGTATTATCTCAATACATATGCAAATAGCAATGTTATCTAAACTACACAACTAGAGTTTATTCAATGACAGTACTTGTACACAAAACAACCTGCACTGCTATCAGCCACTGTCATGTATTTTTCCCCCACTGCCAGGAACAGAACACCACATGTCCTTTGCACACTGAAATTTCTGAAGTACAATAAACATTTTTCTCACACATGCATAATCACTATACTATACTTCTTTAATAATCATTTCTTAAAATTAATGTGCTGAAGATATCATGAGAGGCAACTTCAAAATGACCAACATTACCAGTTAAGCAATGGTATGAATACATGCACACTATTTATCACAATGTATTGGAAGTTACCTTAAATCAATATTAAAGGAATTGTTAAAGTATATTAGTAAATAACAAATGTTTTATAAAGCATTCCTTATGTTGATATGTCTTTAAATCCTAAGACATTTGCTACCTGTCTTGGCTAAAGTCATGGTGATTTACATGTGTGTTATGGAAATTAGCTATGTTTTATGCATGTCTAAAATCATAGTGTTAAATATGTCCTGAGCTCTATATTGGCATATTTTGACATTATGCTTATTGTGAACATAGAGCCTACAGTATACAAACATATTTCAAAAAGACTCGGATGCACTCTGGACATTTATGAGTTCCACAGTGCTACACAGCACTTGGCAGCAATGCCAAGCTGTCCTTGGATGCACGCTGATTACCTTAAACTAGCCAAAATAAGACTATAGTAAAATTCAAAACTGAGTTATCTGAATGTCAGGTAAAAAACACTCTTGACAGTTAATACTTGCACATCCAACATTGTCTGCCACATGCTAACAAATGATACATATAAAGTCATAAAAATAATTTTGCATATTCCTATTGACATTTATTTTTTCCCCTACCTTAAAAAAACATCCACTTCAGTCTTAAAGTCTTTCAGCTTTTCCTGGTTAGGGGTTGCCACAGCAGAACTCTGGTCCACTAATGATTGGCAGTGGATTTTTATGGTGCAGAGTTGCCAGCCCAATGTCCACCCTTCAAAGAAGACACACCCATTCACGCACGCATCTACCCGCATGTCTTTAGACGTCACTTGACCGTGGGGAGGACATGCAGACTCCACAGAGAAGGCGCTCCAGCCAAGAATCGAATGGGAGAACCTCTTGCTGGGAGGAGACAATGTTAACCACTGCACCACCATGGCCCCTGTTAGATACTAAAATAAAAAAATACTTTTATCAATAAGCATTAATGATGACAGTTATTATCAATATATTTAAGAATAATTTATGACATGTGGAAAGGACAGGTAAGTGTTTTACTTTAAGAAAATTCATAATGTGACAAATCAGTTTTAGTTACTCCAAACTTGCCAGCAATATTAATACTTGCTCTAATGAGCAAAAAGGGTTTGTCACACCCAACAAGGATTGGTCTTAACCCTGCTGAATACAACCCTCACCATACTTTCCCCATTATGGTTCTTGCTGTTCAAATAATTGCACCAGCTGTGTAGTCACAGTGCAACATTCCTAGCTAGTCTGACAAAGAAACATCAGTCATGCTCTACCTTTTGCATGATTCACACCTTGAAAGATCCAGGCATGCACATGTCATAGTACATGGAAAAAATTGATATCTGGCAGGAGTTGGGCACCTGCCAACCCTGACAGGTATAACCCACTCTGGCCAGCTGTGCCATTAGAGGAATAATGATTTCCAAAAGCATAGTGCTGGACAGCTGACTGGTGGGTTGGCCAGGTTATGGACAGAAGGCCAGAATTTTATAGCAAGTAAAAATGTTTCTTAACTATTATATATCAAACAAAAATGTATTTAAAAATACTTAACTACATGTATTTGCAGATACAGATATCTGTACCTGAAAATATTTAGCTGTACTGATATTATGAAATGCATAAAAAATTAGCAGCCTATCTTTAATCAGACATGCATCTTTTGAAGAAAGAGCAGTAGCAATTATTACTGTGTTAACATGTTAGAGTAATAAATAGTAATGTCATTTAAGAGTATCAGTACAATAATCTGTATAGATAACTGTGGAAATTTGTTCAGACAGTAGTAATACTGACTGGATATACAAAGTTATGAAATAAAAATGGTAGTTACAAATTTATAATTCTTTACCATTGCAGGAAAATGTTACGGATAATATTACATGAAGCCAGTTTTAAGACAGATATATGAACATAAATAAAAACAATTGCAATTTAATTCATTGTTCATATATATTTCTTGATGTACTTACACCATGGCTGAAGTGACACACACACACACACACACACACACACACACACACACACACACACACACACACACACACACACACAAATACAAGCACAAACACACAAGTTAGACTGCAGGTTGCAGAGGAGCAGGATGCTTTGCTTTGCTTTGCTAAGAGAATGACCACCACAGAAGTTTTCAGAGAATGTGCTGTTTTACTTCAGTATTTCAGTATTACTTACTCTAAATCAGACACAGTTCTGCAAGACTTCAGTATTTCAGTATTACTTACTCTAAATCAGACACAGTTCTGCAAGAAAGGAAAAGCACAGTTCCTTGAACTGATAAATTTCAGCCTTTACACTTCAGCTATACCAGAAGAAGATTGTTAAATGCATTTTGAAATCAAAATTCAAGACTTATTCCATATCTCTCTACCATCTTATTGAATTAAATTTAATATTAGTATTGTAGTAATGCATATATATGTATATGTATTGGGGCAGCCGCAGTGGTACAGTGATTAGTGTTGCCACCTCTCAGCAAGAGGTTCTCCGGTTCGATCCTCGGCTGGGGTGGCTTCTGTACAGAGTTTGCATGTCCTCCCTGTGGTTGCGTGGGTTCCCCCCGGGTGCTCTGGTTTCCTCCCACATTCCAAAGACATGCTGTAGGTGGATTGGACACTCTAAAATTGGCCCTAGGCATGAGTGTGTGCGTGTGTGTGTGTGTGCCTTCTGTCGAAGGTTGGGCACTGGGCTGGCAATTCGATACTGTAAAACTCCACTGCCAATCATGAGTGGACAGGTGATCTGCTGTGGCGACCCCTAACTGGGAAAAGCCGAAAGAAGAAAAGTAATTTATATATATATATATATATATATATATATATATATATATATATATATATATACATAAACATATGTGTGTGTATGTTTATAGAAGTTAAAATGGGAAAAGAAAATGAGGATATATGACATATTTATGTTTATATAGGGAAGAAATCCAAATACAGATAAACACGATTATCTTTCTCTCATCTACTGATAGCTGAGGAAGCAATCTGGTATAATAGCAAGATAAGTAAAGACTGTGTCATCTGGTTTAGTCTTCTGGTAAGTACAACAAGTTCCAAAAGATTGTTTTGTCTCCTCTTTTTTTATCTGTCTTATCACCCCCTTTCTATTCTTTAATGAACCGTTATGGTGTCCATAAAATTATAACATTATATAAAAAAATTATAAACCCCATTTCTTTTTTAAACAATACCTCTTACCTGCTGCACAATCCACTGCTTTTCTAAAATGCTTTGAGAATAACTGGGCTCAGCTGGTCTTGCCCACAATATGTCAAAGCTTATGCAGCTTATGATTTTGTGAAGTAATTCAAAAATTTGAAATGATGAACTTTGTAGTGGGTATGTTTTTAAAAACTGCTTTGCTTTTCCATATTCAATGCAAATGCATTTCACTGACCTTATTTGCATATCCTGTTCTAAAACATACCTGGGGATTTATTAAAGGGCCTAGTGCAAAAAACCCTGCTTCCACAAGATATTTTCTGATTCAGAGAGATGTTAGTCATGAGGGGGAAAGACCTCATTATCAACTGATTTGCATGTGTATGTATCTCTGGTACAACCATGGCATGCAGGTTATTGGATTGGCTTAGGCATACAATCCAGTCACTCTGCCACACACATGTACACATTCAAATACAAATGCTTAGGGTTACCACATTTTAAGCTGGTCAAACTGAGACGTGGGGGTGTGGCCAGTATGACACTGGCCACACCCTCGCTCCTGACATCACCACAGAAGTGGTGATGGAGATGTAGTTATGGGTACAACAGTGTGACCTTATTACAGCATACTGAAATTTCACAAACCATTTAAATTATTCAGCTTTAACAGTAAAAGTGAAACATTGCTCAGTTGTACATGTAAGTAAACTTTACAGAAAAGAACACTGGTAAAATTAAACAATTATGTTTATTTAAAAAAGCAAAAAAAACTCTTAATTCTACATATTACACTAACCATGACTATTCTGATAGCAATAAATGCCCAACAGTACCACGGCCATATTCACACTATACTCAAAGCAGTACATTTATTAAAGACAGCATTAAAAATAAAATACACACATTTCCACTTATAAAAGCAAACTAGCTTAAAACAGCCACAAGAACATGGTACGTAGTAGAATACCAAATGCAGTACATTTACCTATGAACATATCCCCTCAAAAAATAAAAAGTTATACACACGTGTTTTCAATTTTAAAAGTAGTTTTTTGGAAGTCAACACTAAACAGCCATTGTAAAAAATACCCAAAGCAGCACATCTTAACTTCTTGAAGACAGCATTACAAAATAAATTACACACATTTCCACCAAAAAAGTTAAAACTGCCCCAAAACATTTCCATTTGTAAATGTAAAATACCCTAAAACCACAACAATAGCATTAGAAACATATGAAGTGCACTACATTTATCCATGAAGACTGTCTGCACCAGAAATAAAAAAAAAACTTATACATGCATTTTAACCATTAAAAACTACTACTTTCAAACCATCCCAAAACAACCAAAACTATAGATTAAATTATTTGTGTGTGTGTGTGTGTGTGTGTGTGTGTGTGTGTGTGTGTGTGCGTATGTATATATATATATATATATATATATATATAAATACATATTTATTTATTTATTTATTTATTTGTGTGTGTTTGTGTATATATCACACACACACACACACACACACACACACACACACTTCTTGTACCTTTAAAACTACTACTTGCAAATCTCAGAATAACCACTACATATATTTAAATACCATACAATACACATATTTATCTCTAAACATTAAAAAGTTAAAATTGAAATAAATCAGCATATTCCCATTTTTAAAAAAGCTAGTGCATAAAATACTATTTGTACGTACTTACCACTACAATCACATTCTTTTCTAGGTTGGCAGTCTTCCCTGCTGGACTGACTGGAAAGCTAGCTGGCTAGACTGGCTAGCTGTCTGGCTGGCTGGCTAGGTGGCTGCTGGAGTGACTGGCTGGCTAGCTGGCTGCTGGAGTGGCTGTCTGGCTGGCTAGATGGAGTAGCTGTCTGGCTTGATTGCTAGCTGCTGGAGTGGCTGAATGGCTGGTTAGCTGGCTGCTGGAGTGGCTAGCTGGCTGTTGGAGTGGCTAGCAGGATGGATGCCTGCTACAGTGGCTAGCTGGATGGATGGAGTAGCTAGCTGGCTGGCTGCTGGAGTGGCTAGCTTGCTGGTGGCTGGCTGCTGAACTGGCTAGCTGTCTGGCTAGTTGTCTGTTGGAGTGGCTAGCTGGCTGACTAGTTGGCTGATGGAGTGGCTATCTGGCTGGATAGTTGGCTGCTGGAGTAGCTAGTTGGATGGATGACTGTTGGTGTGGCTTGCTGGGTGGATGGCTGTTGGAGTGGCTGATTGCTGGAGTGGATAGCTAGTTGACTACTGTAGTGACTAGCTAGATGGATGACTGCTGAAGTGACAAATTGGATGGATGACTGCTGGAGTGACTAGCTTGATGGATGGCTGATGGAGTGGCTAGATGGAGGGATGGATGGCTAGATGGCTGGCTGGCTGGCTGGCTGGATGGATGGATGAATGACTGGCTGGCTGGCTAGGTAGCTAGCTGGATAGCTAGTTTGCTGGTGGACTCTCTAGATAGCTAGGCTGTTAGATGAAAAAAAATACAAATCCTTTTGCTTTGTTTGTGGCTGTAGAAGCAGTAGTAACAAACCACTCTAGAGATAAGATCTTTGTAGGGCTCTTCCTGTCCTAATCCCCTCCCCTTTCATGAATTGCAGCCAATTGCTGCATGATTTGTAACACCCATACCTAGAAGGGAATAGCTCTGCCTGCAGGTTCGGGTTGGTGGTGTAAATAAATTGCCATAGAAAAGCCAGAAGTAACATCTTTGCAAAGCAGGCAACAGGATAAGTAGCTCAACCTGTGAGTGTCCCACTGATAATGGGATGGTTGGCAACCTTAACACACACACACACACACACACACACACACACACACACACACACACACACACACACACACACACAATTCTCAAACTTGTCCCTGAGTTGTCAGCCCTTATCCTAAATAGCAATCCCCCTACCTACTGATCCACATACTAACTGAACTGCCATAGAGTAACAAGAGTTTACAATACTCCCTGATGTCTAGTGCTTCCCCACCCCATGCCCAATGCCAATAATAGTTTAAAAGGCTATTACAGCTCAACTGTAGGATGCATGGTAGCAAGTTTTTCCTCTCATCCATGTGATCCATAATATTTTCAAAGCTTTTGATGCCATTAAGGCACAAATGTAATATCCCTGGTGGCTAGTGGTTCCCATCACCCAATCCCCATACTACTTTAAATTTCTGTAGATGAACATGATCTTTTCACAGTGTTCACTAACAGAACATGGTTGATCCACCTGTACTGATCTGCATGTCTGTGTGATTTTCCAAACTGTGTTGCATGCAGATGCTTTTCTGGAAAGGGGTTGGAGATACCACATAAATAATTAGCATATACCTCTCCTCTGTACTGCCTCATTACCATACTGTACTGCCAGATTTCAGTGGTACTGCACATCTTTCTGCTAGAGCACAGTGCAGCACCATTTTAGGGCTGACCATGAATTCCAAAAGTTACCTTGACATGCACACAAAGGTTTACCCAGTCTGGTATCTTTACAAATTCCACTCATTGTTAAACCTTCATTTAAAAGTTAACAGTATCTAGCAATAAAACTTGCATTGTAATGGCTACATACAGCATCTACCAATAAAACATGCATGGTAATGGCATAATCTACCAATAAAACATAAACTGTAATGATAGCATCTACTGATAAAACATACATTGTAACAGCAGCATCTACCATTAAAACAAACATTGTAATTGTAGCATCTACCAATAAAACATACACTGTAATGGCAGAATCTACCAATAAAACATACATTGTAAAGACAGCATTTACCAATAACACATACATTGTAATGACAGCATCTACCAGTAAAACATATGTTGTAATGGCTACATACATCACCTACCAATAAAACATACATGGTAATGGCAGCATCTACCAGTACAACATGCATTGTAATGGTTACAACTAGCAATAAAACATGCATTGTAATAGCAGCATCTACCAATAAAACATACATTGTAATCACTACTTACGCCAACTACCAATAAAACATACATTGCAAAGGCATCATCTAACAATAAAACACACATTGTAAAGGCATCATCTAACAATAAGGCATATGTTGTAATGCAGCATCTACCAGTAAAACATACATTATAATCGCAGAATCTGAATCTAGCAATAAACATACATTGTAATCACAGCATCTACCAGTAAAACATACATTGTAATGACTGCATCGCCAATAAAACATACATTGTAATAACAGCATCAACCAATAAAACATACATTGTAATGGCAGCATCTACCAGTGCAACATACATTGCAAAGGTATAATCTACCAATAAAACATACAATGTAAGGGCAGGATCTACCAACAAAACATACATTATAATGGCAGCATCTACCAATAAAACATAGACTATACTGGCAGCATCTACCAGTAAAACAGATATTTGAAATAACACCATCTAGCAATCAAACTTACATTATAAAGGCAGAATCTACCAATAAAACATACAGCGAAATTATAGCATCTACCAATAAAACATATATTGTAATGGAAGCATCTGCCAATAAAACATACATTGTAGTGGCAGAATCTACCAACAAAACAGTCATTGTAATGGCAGCATCTATCAATAAAACATATATTGTAGTGACATAATCTACCAATAAGACATACTTTGAAATTATAGCATCTACAATACAACATACATTGTAATGGCAGCATCTACAAATAAAACAGATATTGTAATGGTAGCATCTACCAGTAAAACATACATTGTAATGGCAGCATCTACCAATAAAACCTACATTGCAAAGGCATAATGTACTAATAAAACATACAGTGTAATGGCAGCATCTACTAATGAAACATACACTGTAAAGGCATAATCTACCAATAAAACATACATTGTAATGGCAGCATCTAGCAATAAAACATATATTGTAATGATGGCATCTACCAATAAAACATAAATTTTTATGACAGCATCTACCAATAAAACATACATTACAAAGGTAAAATCTGCCACTAAAATGTACATTGAAAGATAGCATCTACCAATAAAACATACATTGCAATGGCAGCATATACTAATAAAACAAATATTGCAATGGCAGGATCTACCAATAAAAAATACACTGTAATGATAGCATGTGCCAATAATCCATAGATTGTAATGCATCTACCAATATAACATACATTGTAATGGCTACTTACAGCATCTCACAATAGAACATACATTTTTAGGCATTAGATAGCAGTAAAACATACATTGTAATGGTAGCATCTACCAATAACATAGAGATTGCAATGGTATCATCTACTAATAAAACATACAGTGTATTGGCATAACCTACCATTAAAACATAGATTGTAATGGCATCATCTACCAATAAAACATAGATTGTAATGGTTACTTACATCTACTAATAAAACATACATAATAATGGCAGCATCTACTAGTAAAGCAAGCACTGTAATGGCAACATATACCAATAAAAAATCACCTGTAAGGATAGCATCTACTAATAAAATATACATGCTAGGGACAGCATCTCCCAATAAAACATACATTGTAATGTTTGCATGTGCCACTAAAACATAAATTGTAATGATAGCTTCTACTAATAAAATATACATAGTAATCACAGCATCTCTCAATAAAACATAGATTGAAATGGCCACATATGGCATCTACAATTAAAACATATTTTGTAGTGGCAACATCTGTCAATAAAACATACATTGTAATGGCCACATCTACTAATAAAACAGATATTGCAATGGCAAACTCTACCAATAAACCATATATTGTAATGATAGCATCTACCAATAAAACATACACAGTAATGACAGAATCTGCCAATAAAACACACAATGTAATGGATGTGTACAGTATCTACCAATAAAACATACATTCCAAAGACATCACTTACCAATAACACATACATTGTAATGGCAGCATCTACCAATAGACATACATTGTAATGGCAGCATCTACCAATAAAACATACATAGTAAAGAAATAATCTACCAAGAAAACACAATGTAATGGATATGTACAGTATCTACCAATAAAACATACATTCCGAAGACATCACCTACCAATAAAACATATATTGTAATGTCAGCATCTAGCAATAAAACTTACATTGAATTAGCAGCATCTGCCAAGTAAACATACATTGTACTATCAGCCTCTACTTTAAATTGTAATGACAACAACTACCAATAAAACATACATTGTAATGGCTACATACAGCATCTTCTAGTAAACATACACTGTAATGGCAGAATCTACCAATAAAACATACACAGTAATGACAGAATCTGCCAATAAAACACACAATGTAATGGATGTGTACAGTATCTACCAATAAAACATACATTCCAAAGACATCACTTACCAATAACACATACATTGTAATGGCAGCATCTACCAATAGACATACATTGTAATGGCAGCATTTACCAATAAAACATACATAGTAAAGAAATAATCTACCAAGAAAACACAATGTAATGGATATGTACAGTATCTACCAATAAAACATACATTCCGAAGACATCACCTACCAATAAAACATATATTGTAATGTCAGCATCTAGCAATAAAACTTACATTGAATTAGCAGCATCTGCCAAGTAAACATACATTGTACTATCAGCCTCTACTTTAAATTGTAATGACAGCATCTACCAATAAAACATACATTGTAATGGCTACATACAGCATCTTCTAGTAAACATACACTGTAATGGCAGAATCTACCAATAAAACATACATTGTAATGGCAGACTCTACCAATAAAAAACATACATTATAATGGCAGCATCTACCAATAAAACATACATTCTAATGGCAGTATCTACCAAGTAAACATACATTGTACTGTCAGCATCTACCAATAAAACATGCATTGTAATGGCAGCATTTAACAATAAAACATACATTGTAATGACAGCATCTACCAATAAAACATACATTGTAGTGACTGCTTCACCAATAAAACATACACTGTAATGGCAGAATCTACCAAAAAATATACATTGTAATGGCAGAATGTACCAGTAATGCATAGATTATAATGGCGGCATCTACCAATAAAACATGCATTGTAATGGCAGCATCTTCCAAGTTAAATATACATTGTACTGTCAGCATCTATCAATAAAAGATAAATCTAATGGCAGCATCTACCAATAAAACATACATTGTAATGGCAGAATCTACCAATAAACTTACATTGTAATGCAGCACCTACCAATAAAACATACACTGTAATGGCATAATCTACCAAAAAACATACATTGTAATGGCAGCATCTACCTATAAAACATACATTGTAATGACTGCATCACCAATAAAACATACGCTGTAATGGCAGAATCTACCAAAAACATACATTGTAATTGCAGAATCTACCAATAATACATAGATTATAATGGCAGCATCTACCAATAAAATATGCATTGTATTGGCAGCATGTAGTAATAAAACATTCATTGTAATGACTGCATCTACCAATAAAACTTACATTGCAATGGCAGCATCTACCAGTAAAACATACATTATAATGGCTACATACAGTATCTACCAGTAAAACATAATGGTAGCATCTAACAATAAAACATACATTGTAATGGTTGCATTTAGCAATAAAATATACATTGTAGTGACAGCATCTAGGAATAAAACATACATTGTACTGTCAGCATCTATCAATAAAACATAGATTGTAATGGCAGCATCTACCAATAAAACATACATTGTAATGGCAGCATCTAGTAATAAAACACACATTGTAATGACTGCATCTACCAATAAAACATACATTGCAATTGTAGCATCTATCAATAAAACTTACACTGCAATGGCAAAATCTACCAGTAAAACATACATTATAATGGCTACATACAGCATCTACCAGTAAAACATAATGGTAGCATCTAACAATAAAAGATACATTGTAATGGTAGCATTTAGCAATAAAACATACATTGCAGTGAAAGCATCTAGGAATAAAACATACATTGTACTGTCAGCATCTATCAATAAAACATCAATTGTAATGGCAGCATCAATTGTAATGGCAGCCTCTACCAATAAAACATACATTGTAATGGCAGCATCTAGTAATAAAACATACATTGTAATGACTGCATCTACCAATAAAACATACATTGTAATGGTAGCATCTACCAATAAAACTTGCATTGCAATGGCAGCATCTACCAGTAAAACATATATTATAATGGCTACATACAGCATCTACCAGTAAAACATAATAGTAGCATCTAACAATAAAACATACATTGTAATGGTAGCATCTAGCAATAAAACATACATTGTAATGACAGCATCTAGGAATAAAACATACATTGTAGTCACATAATCTACCAATAAACATGCATTGTAATGCAGCATCTTCCAGTAAAACATATATTGTAATGGCATAATCTACCAGTAAAGCATACAGTGTAATGGCAGCATCTACCAATAAAACATACATTGTAATGACTGCCTCACAAAAAAAACATAGATTGCAATGACAGAATCTACCAATAAACATGCATTTTAATGCAGCACCTACTAATAAAACATACATAATCTACCAATAAAACATACTTTGAAATAATAGCATCTATAAATACAACATACATTGTAATGACAGCATCTGCCAATAAAACCTACATGGTCATGATGGAATCTACCCATAAAACATACATTGTTATTGCTACAAGCAGCATCTACCAATAAAACCTACAGTGTTATGGCTACAGCATTAACCAATAACATATACATTGTAATGACAGCATCTAGCAATAAATCATACATGTAATAACCGCATCTATCAATAAAACATACATTATACTAGCTACTTACAGCATCTTTCAATAAAACATACATTGTAATGGCAGAATCTAACAGTAAACTTACATTGTAATGCAGCACCTACCAATAAAACATACACTGTAATGGCATATTCTACCAAATAAAGAATACATTGTAATGGCAGCATCTACCAATAAAACATACATTGTCATAACCACATCTACCAATACAACATACATTATACTGGCTACTTACAGCATCTTTCAATAAAACATACATTGTAATGGCAGAATCTAACAATAAGCTTGCATTGTAATGCAGCACCTACCAATAAAACATAGATTGTAATGGCAGCATCTACCAATAAATTATGCATTGTAATGGCAGCATCTACCAGTAAAACATGCATTGTAATAGCTACATACAGCATCTAGTAATAAAACATACATTGTAATGGTGACATCTACCAATAAAAAATACATTGTAATGATTGCATCTAGTAATAAAGCATACACTCTAATGGCAGTATCTACCATAAATCATACATTGTAAGGCAGCATCTACCAATGAAACATACATTGTAATGGCAGCATCTAGCAATAAAACATACATTGTAATGTTAGCATCTAGCATTAAAACATACATTGTAATGATGGCATCTAAACAATAAAACATACATTGTAATGGTAGCATCTACCAATAAAACTTACACTGCAATGGCTACTTACAGCATCTAAAAAAAATAAAACATACATTGCAAAGGCATCATCTACCAATAAAACATATATTGTAATGGCAGCATCTACCAATTAAACATACAATTTAATGGCAAAATCTACCGATAAAACATAAATTGTAGTGACTGCATCACCAATAAAACATACATTGTAAAGGCAGCATCTACCAATAAAACATATATTGTAATGGCAGCATTATCAATAAAACATACATTGTAATGACTGCATCACCAATAATACATACATTGTAAAGGCAACATCTACCAGTGAAACATACATTGTTATGGCAGCATCTACCAATAAAACATAGATCATAACGGCAGCATCTATCAATAACACATACATTGTAATGACAGCATCTACCAATAAAACACACATTGTAATGACCACATCTACCAATAAAACATACATTGTAATGACTGCATCACCAATAATACATACATTACAAAAGCAGCATCTACCAGTAAAACATACATTGTTATGGCAGCATCTACCAATAAAACATACATCATAATGACAGCATCTATCAGTAACACATAAGTTGTAATGACAGTGGGCTGGATTTACGAAAGCTTGCAAGGAGTACAAGAAGAGTGTAGGAGCTCACGGCGGCAATATGTCTGCCATGCAATCCAGGTACAGCTATGCAAATGAGGTAAATTTGCAATCCAGGAAACACTAACCTGTCCATGGAAGATTAGTGTTATCTGCAGAAATGTACTCCGTTGGTAACGGAGTACCATTCTGAAAATAGCTAAACGGAGCTATGACAGCTCCAAATAAAGGATACATACAGTTGAGGAAGCATGCCAGTGGCCAAATATAAGGCCATTGGCATTTATAAATGTTTAAAATTATTAAAACCTTTTTTTCCCCGATCTCCAATGTTTAAGCATAGAGCAGCACTGCACAAACGTGAGGTGCTTTTAAAAACAAGAAAATAATTTAAAAATAGCCAAAAATAGGCATTTTCACTAAAAAGCTCATCCTGCCATGCAGGTGAATGGCAGGCTGAAGACAACATGGCCACTGAGTAGTGATTGCTAAGGGCGGGGGGAGCTCAGTGTGAGAGATGTAACCATGCATTAGTAGGCAATCCTATGCAAATGAGGATAAGGATAGTGAATCCCAATTTTCCCCAGCATGTGAGCTATGTCCCAAGAGTGTAAGTGTAGGAGTAGGTGAGTAGTAGAGTAGAATATAAGTGACATCATGAGGGGGTATGTCAGAAAGGCTGTAAGCTAATTGGCGCACAGTGGCTTGTGTTTGCCCTGAGTTGCTCAGGATTGCAAGAGGCGTGCCTACAGTTGTACTATTTGAAAAACTGAAACCAAAGGTGCACACTGTTAAAATATAGGAAATTTCTTGCAAACGTGCACACAGCATGTGCGCTCGTGTGTGTGCATTTGCGCGGCGCTGCCCCAGGCGGAAAGAGAAAGGGAAAAAGAAGGAAAATAAGTAGTAGGAAGTTAACCAAGGAGAACTAGCAGAGCTGCCAGGTGAAATATATCAGAATCAGCCAATTAAACAGGCAGCAGACTAGCCCAGCACTTTAAACTCTGCAAACTGCATTCTTCCCTATTTTTTCCCAAGAACTCTGCAACACTGCAGTATACAAAGAGGGAAAGCTTAAAAATGTTAAAATCAGACAGAATGTTAGGGGCTGCTCTTGCTATCATAAACCAACATGTGCAAGGTGCTGAAGGTGGTGATGTTGTGAATGCTGCTGAGCAACCCACAGTGAGGAGACGGAGAAGAGTGTACAGACCTAGGGTAACCTACCAGGGGCTACATGAGCTGGATATAGTGAAGCACTATAGGGTGGACAGAGACCTCCTGCAGCAAATTGTTTAGCTGTGCCAGCCATGCCTCACACACAGAAACAACAGAGGGGAACCCATCCCAGTGGATACCAAGGTATGTGTTGACATAAAAATACTAGCTACAGGTACCTTCCACAGACCAACTGGTGATATGATGGGAATTTCACAGGCATCAGCATCCAGAGTACTCACCAGTTCGTGGATGCCATGTCAGCACATGTTGTTGGCCACATATATTTCCCCATTTCCTGTGAGGCATTGGACAGCAATATGCATCTTTTCCACTAAATAGCAGAATACCCTGAGGTAGTGGGTGCAATAGACTGCACGCACATACACATCAAAGCACCACCTGGTGAGCGGGGTAGGGTCTACATCAACCGCAAGGGCTTCCCCTCCATCAACTGCCAAGTCGTGTGCAATGCCCAGGGCATAATAATGAATGTGTGGGCTGGCTGCCCTGGAAGCTATCACGATTCCCACATCTGACATCTGACGCAGCTGTACCAGAGATTTGCCAATGGGGACATCCCTGATGGTCACCTAGTGAGGGATGCTGGATATGCACTGGAGCCATGGCTGATGACACCCATCAGAAATGCACACACACCTGAACAAGAACTATATAATGAGGCACACACACAAACAAGAAACATAATTGAGCATGTATTTGGGATGCTCAAGTTATGGTTCCGGTGACTGGACACATCTGGTGGAGCCTTGCAGTACTCACCAACTAAATGTACCCAAATTGTTATGGTATGTGCCATGCTACACAATATGATCCTGCAGAAACAGCTGCAGCAGGAACAGCATGGGGCGGGGCCAAACAGCCCCCCACCATTGCCAAGGCCTGCACAGGCACAGCGTGACTCAGAGGAGGAACAACCTGAGTCTGCCTCAGTAGGCAGAAGGAGGCATGCCCAGTATGCCCTGGCCTTGGCAAAGAGGCAACGCATAGCACATACACTGACTCAGTAGGAACCCTGGAAATGACACCTCTCTCTGACTCGCACATACAGTAAAAGGGATGCCTAACTTGACACTACCTGTTTTCAAACATGTATAGGGAGTGTACTATGTGCATCTGACATAGGCAGCCCTGCAGCACCACCTGAGGCATGAGTGCCCTATTCTAAGCAATATAAAGCACTGCTAAGCACATTTTACTAGTATTGAGCATATTTAAATACAATTGCGCATAGCTGCGCACCACGCTAACCAGCGCAACATCAGGAAATGTTGGGCAAAGTCGAGCAAAGTTGGGTAAACACGTTCACATCTGCTTTACTGTTCCTTAACCAGTCAGGTCTGCCCAGCAGGAAAATAAAAAGCAGTGACAGGGCTCAAACTCAGGATACTGTGCACTATAGTCACAGTACTGAACCACTAAGCCATGAAAGCATTTCACTGGCACAGACACAACTTAAGTCACTCACACATTCCAGTTGGGGGCTTCATGTACCTAACAGTCACAGCCAGCAGGACAATTGTAGGCAAACGCAAACACAAACAAATGCTGTATCATGCCCTCTGAAGAGGCATATGAGTAACCTCCCCCCAGGCCTATGCAGGCAGATAACAGCAGGCCAGGCAGTGTGATGTGGGTTGGGTAGGCTATGAAGTCGCAAGCTAATATGTGTGTAATTGGAAGCTAAGGTCTGTAGTACAGTAGTATGCCTCAAGTCAGTATGATAGGCAACAGTAAAGACTTAAATGGAGTACCTGACATAGCAGTGCAAGCCTAGCAAATGTGTATTCATGTCAGATGTACCCCTCACACTATGTACACCCACAGCAACAATCAGGTGTGTCCCCCTGGGTAGAAATGCACAAATAATAGCTGTCCCCCCTGTATGTAGAAATGTTGATAAGTCTATGCAAATTGACTCATGGAAGCCCTGCAGGCACAGTGTGCTTCCTGTCGATGTACAACACAAAGGTGAGCCCCAAAGTAAAAACCAACTTGATTTTTCACACACATATAGTATATATGCCCATAGTGGGCATGCTCACACACTTAAACAAATTTAGAAAATTTCAGTCAGCAACATACTGAAAGGTCATACTGGGCATGCTCACACACACAGGCCATGTCTGATACAGCAGTGGGTCACACATATCTGGCAGTTGCAGTTCTTACTCCAGACACTTGTCACTATTCACCAATCCTGCCTTGCACACACAGTGATATGAAAACAGACCCATATAATATATTGGACCCCTGTCATAATCAAACTATGTACTACAAGTACTTAAGTTGTTCAAAGAAAGTGAAAATCCAAAGAAAGGTCAATAAATCTCTGATCAGTACCATCAAGAAACAATGAGCACTCCTAACATTATCCAAGCTATGTTCCGGCAAAAATACTGCCAAGGAGTCCATAGAGAACCATGAAGCTTTCTTTCGCTATGTCATAAATATCAATGTAAACTCATATATGTTCTGAGTCCGTGCAAAGTGTAAATGAATACATGTACATGACTGACATTTCCAACATCTTGTCATACAGGTTCATACATATTTACAGAAAAAACACAATTTCACCAGCACTTAACCAGGACTTCTTTATTCAAGCGATCTGGTACCTCGGCAATTCACCTTCATGGATCACAATGCATTCCATTTTCAAACAGATATATATACACATCATACAGCTGTCAATAATTAAATTAGCTAATTAATTATCTATAAACATTTAAAGCAACAGCATTAATATAATTAAATAGCAGTAATGAATAAATATAATAAATACACTAATAAATACTAAATACAGACATAAATAATAAATGTGAAATGTTGAATAACCAAATATTAAATACCCAATTCCTGATTCAAACCAAAAGGCTTTAAGGTCTTAAACTTTAAAATCATCCTAGTTTCTAACTCTAACAGTTTAGCCACAGGATCACCCCCTCTAGACAAAAAAGGCCTGCCAAGCACACAAAATTTCAGACTACTAGGGGAATCACCATGTTTATCATGGAAATGTTTTGCAACGGGGTTCACTTTGTTATTATTCCTAATGTCTAAGGTGTTCTAGGACCCGAAGCCTAACCAAACGCTTGGTTTGTCCTATGTACCAAACATCAATACAAGAACAGCCCAGGATATATACCACCCCTGTCGACCTGCAGTTAAAAAAGAATCTAGGAACAAATGTCTTGCCATTAATATTATTTAGATTCATAGCTCTACCACAGATGCTGTAATGACCACATGGAAAAGTGCCAAAAGGCAAAAGGTTATTGTTCCCCTTAACAAAATTGTGATTTAATAACTCTTTTAAATTTTCCCCCTCTTAAAAGAAAAAGTAATATGTTCCAGAAACAAATGACTTATAGTTTTATCTTCACTCGCAATATGCCAATATTTCCTCACTATTTGAATCAACTCACTAGAAAACGGAGAAAATCTTGTAACATAAAAAAGCTTCTTATCATCAACAACCTTTGTGTCATGCATTCTACCCTCAGATTTATTATTCATAACTAATGTGTGTGATCTATCATTAATATTCCCAAGTATTTTTTGTTTGCATCCCAATAAATGAGCCTCATCATAACGTCTTTCTCTTAGTCTTAACAAAACCTTATTCAATTCATTACTTCTTTCATTTATGTCACTAGTATGATTATAAATCCTTTTAAATTCACCATATGGTAAAGAATTCAACAAATGTCCAGGGTGCATGCTAGTGGCATGTAAAAACATATTAACCGAAGTTAATTTTCTATATGGCCTATAGCCAATAGCCTCACCAACCCTATATAGGGTTACATCCAAAAAATTAATGCATTCCCTATTCAACTCATAAGAGAAGGTTAAACCATGCTCATTAGTATTAAGAGTTTCAAAAAAATAAAAAAAAATCAGTAACATCGCCCTTACAAATAAGAATAAGATCATCTATGAAATGCTTATATAGCAAGACATTGTTCCTAAAAAATAAAGTGGGATAAAAACATTTCTTTTCAAAAAAGCCCTTAGTGATGAGGTGTGCCACATAGAAGGATTTCCTGACTGTTGTGGCGATGTGGTTATCGAAGGTGAGACCACTGTCCACCTGTGTCCCTAAGTCTCTTATCAAACTTTCGGTGTTTAGTGTACTGCCACCTATATGGTAATTCATGGATACATGTTTTTTTCCCAAAGGGGATAACTATACATTTCTTGGCATTGAGCCCATGGCTCTGGCACCAAGCATCTGTTTCTGTAAGGCCCTTTTGTAGAGTATCCACATCATTTGGGGATTCAATAATGGCTCCCAGTTTGCAGTCATCTGCAAACTTTGTTATCCAGAGTCCCTTAGTGTTGGCCTGTACTTCAGAGAAGTAGATGCCAAACATGAGCGGTCCCAGGACTGAACCCTGAGGTATTCCACTTGTCACTTGTCTGGATCTGGATTTGGAGTTGGCTACTTTTACAGTGTGGGTTCTATCAGTAAGCCAGTTAGCAACCCATTGGGTGACGTAGGGATTAATGCCCAGCTTAGTAAGTTTATCTATGATTCCAGAGTGGGGGATGGTGTCAAAGGCCTTGGCAAGGTCTAGGTAGGCTGTGTGGACCACCTTACCCTTGTCCATGTCTCTGGAGACTGATTCAAAGAAGTCAGTCAAGTTCAGGAGACAAGATCGGCCCTTCACGAACCCAAACTGGGTAGGGTCCAGTGTTTGAAGTTTGCCAATGTCTTTGTTTATAAGTTCCATGATAATACGCTCCATGGACTTGCAGATAAGGCTTGTCAGACTGATGGGACAGTAGTTTCCGGGATCCAAGGTGGATCCCCCCTTGTGAAGTGGGATAAATGTAGTTGTGCGCCACTCAGTGGGTATGAAACCTGAGGTGAGGCTATGATTAAACATTGGTAATCTCCAAACTCTGGACCACAACCAGTTCAGGTTTGTAAAAGGCAGATCATGTCTCCACATGGGCCCCAGCCATAAACAAACTATACAATAGAAGGAGGAAGCTACTACATGATAGAGCAAAATCCCAAAAAGGGAAGGCATCTCTGATCAGTATTAGCAAAAAACTAGGGGCACTCATAACATCGTCTAAGGCCAGCTTCGAGAGAAAAATAGCACAGGACACTAAGGATAATCACAAGGCTTTCTTTAGTTATGTTAGAAACCTGGGTGGGAATTCCCAGATATGCTCAGAGTTAGTCCAAAAATGACAAAAAGTACACTGAACCCACAGACATTGCCAACATCCTAGCTGACATGTTCAGCGCAAACTCCCCCCCTCCCCCACCAAAAGGGCAAATATCTATCCCAGCAGAGTGCTGCCCCCCTCACATCTCAGATGCTCAGGTAAGAGCCGCCCTCTCCAAATCAAAAAACAAAGCATCAATGGGACCAGACGGTGTCCCGGGCTGCGTCTTACATGAACTCCAAGAAGAACTAAACCCAAACATAAAACTACTGTTCAATCTCAGCCTTACTACAGGATATGTACCCAAAGAGTGGCATACAGCAACAGTGGTCCCTCTCCACAAAGGTGGTGCCTCAATGGATCCTGGAAACTATCGCCCCATAAGCCTGACTAGCTTGGTCTGCAAAGCTATGGAAAGGATCATCATGGACCTCATAAATAAAGATATTGGGGACCTACAGACACTGGATCCTACCCAGTTCGGCTTTTTTAAGGGCAGATCCTGCCTCTTAAACCTGGTCGATTTCTTTGAAACAGTCACCAAGGCCATTGGCGAGGGGAAGGTGGTCCACACAGCCTACCTGGACCTCGCAAAAGCCTTCGATACAATACCCCACTCGGGCATTATAGATAAGCTCACCAGCTTAAACATAAACCCCTATGTCACTAGATGGGTTGCAAACTGGCTCAAGGACAGAACCCACATGGTTAGAATTGCTGGAGCCATGTCAGACTTCAAACCAGTTACAAGTGGTGTCCCACAAGGCTCAGTCCTGGGGCCTCTCTTGTTTGGTATATATTTCTCGGAGGTACAGGCCAACATGGAAGGACTGTGGCTGACCAAGTTCACAGATGACTGCAAACTGGGCACCATAATCGACTCTCCAGCCGACACAAGCATCCTACAAAAGGGCCTCATAGAAACAGACAACTGGTGCCAGAGCCATGGCCTCAAGCTAAATGCCAAAAAGTGTATAGTCATTCCTTCGCAAAACAAAGTGCCCACAAATTACCACATAGATGGTAATCCATTAAGTACGGAAGAAGTAATTAGGGACCTGGGGACCCAAGTTGATAGCAATCTCTCATTCGACAACCACGTGGCTAAAGTGGTTAGAAAATCATTTTATATAGCCCACCTAATCATGAAGGGATTCACATCTAGATTAGGGGAGGTCATCGTGCCTCTTTACTCATCCCTCATCAGGCCCATAATTGAGTACAGTGCCCCTTTTGGGATGTACCTTACCAGACACCTGCAGCAACTGGAAAGACCCCAAAAGTATCTCACCAAGAGGATCAAAGGGCTCAAACAGATGCCATATGCTGCCCGGTTAAGAAACTCCAGCTCTACTCAGTGGCATACCACCTGCTGAGAGGTGATCTGTGCCTGACATATAAAGCCATGTCCAACCGGGAATTAATGGACATGCTGCACCTCAGAAAATCCAAATCCCATCGAGCTATGCGCTCGAGAGACTTGAACCTCAGCACTGAAGTAAATAGGACATGCTGGAGGGACAGATTCATAACCCAGAGGCTCCCTTCACTCTGGAATAAAATCCCAGTCCAGGTTAGGCAGAGTCCCACATTGACTCTCTTCAAGAGGAATCTTGATGAGTGGATGGGAGATCGTAGATTTACTCCGGGTATCACTTCTGTGTCACTGTTAGACAGATGCACAGTATACTAACCTCGAAAAAGGACATAGCAAAATTCATTTTAAAATGGGTGGCAAAAGCCAAACACACTCTGGCTGGGCTTGTAAATGCCCTAGGGCAGATAGCCTAGTATGAACCTATGAACCTATAAACTAGGTATAAATCCCTATGTCACAAGATGAGTTGCCAACTGGCTCAATGACAGAACCCACACTGTGAAAGTAGCAGACCCCAAATCTGACTTCAGACCAATGACAAGTGGAATACCACAGGGTTCAGTCCTGTGTCCTGTCCTGTTTGGTATCTACTTCCCTGAAGTACAGACTAACACAGAAGGTCTTTGGCTAATGAAGTTCCCAGATGACTGCAAACTAGGAGCCATAATTAAAACTACTAACGATGTGGACATCCTACAAAAGGGCCTCACTGAGACAGATGCCTGGTGTCCAAGCCATGGCCTCAAGCTCAATGCCAAAAAGTGCATTGTTATCCCCTTTGGTAAAAACTCGCTACCCATGAACTACAACATAGGCGGTAGTATACTTAACACTGAAAGTGTAATAAGAGACCTTGGGACACAGGTGGACAGTAGTCTCTCCTTTGATAATCACATTGCCACAGTAGTCAGGAAATCCTTCTACGTGGCACACCTCATCACAAAAGGTTTCTCATGCAAAAAAAAAGGCCATTGTTCCCCTCTACACTCATTAGATCCATTATAGAGTACAACACCCCTTTTGGTATGTACCTCACAAGACATCTACAACAACTGGAAAGCCCACAGAAATACCTCACAAAGAGGATTAGCAGCCTCAAATACATGCCCTACACCAACCATCTCAAAACACTCCAGCTTTACTCTGTTGCATATCGCCTAGTCAGAGGTGATCTCCGCGTAACATACAAAGCTATGTCAAACACAGAGCTGTTGGACATGCTCCACTTAAAGAAATCCCAATCCCTAAGAGCTTTGGCCCCAAAACTCAGACCAAAATACAAAAGGAGGGGGTGTATATATTTTCATAAAGGATACCCACACCTCCAGGTTAGTGGCACAGCACAAGGCCTCAGAGACCATCCAAGTGCAACTAACAGTGGGCAAAGCTGCTTATCAGATTGTAGCCTGCTACAGATCACCTACCTTGTCTCAGGACCCTCACTCAGCATTCCTGAGAACACTGGAAAATATAAAGGTCCTACCAAACATCATGATATTAGGAGATTTCAACTACCCAAACATTGACTGGGAGAATTACTCAAGTACAAACTCCTTTGCCCAATACTTCCTAGAGTTTATAAACTCAAACACCCTGAAACAGCTGGTCACCACACCCACTAGAGGTGACATACTGGACCTGATCATCACCAACATGGGGGATCAGTGTTCCATGCCAGAGATAAACCCCTCGCTGGTAAGATCAGATCATAAAGTAATCACACTGGACATCCACATCCCGACCCCACCCCCAGTCAAGGAAACCACTGTGAAAAACTTTTAAAAAGCTAACTTCACACTTCTCAAGACCGAAGTGGAAAGTTTCAAAGCCCCCTTGCTACAGGATAATGCTATTGAATCCGCAGAATCCTTTACAAGTGCATTCTATGAGCATCTACAGGGATGAAACTGTTGCAGAAAAGAGGAAAATCCCAGGATGCAAAAAACTCCCTTACCAGCCTCAGTAAGAAACTGAGATCCCTCATAAAATCCTCCAACGCTAGTTACGAAAATAAAATTGCCAAAGATTCTAAAGACAACCACAAGGCATTCTATAACTATGTCAAGAATCTAAATGGCAATGCTCAGATCTGCTCTGAGCTAAAAGAGAATGACATTAAATATACTGATCCCAAGGATATTGCCAATATCCTGGCAGATCGATTCATTGCCAACTTCACCCCCCTTTCACCCCCTAAATGGCCCATCTCAATACCGGAAGATTGCCAAATTCCGGTAGTAATGGACACACAGGTAAAAAACACACTCTCCAAAGCTAAGAATACAGTATCCATGGGACCAGATGACATCCCGGGCTGTGTTCTACATGAACTACAATATGAACTGGCACCTCACCTAAGTGTCATGTTTAATCATAGCCTCACCTCAGGTTTCTTGCCCACTGAGTGGCGCAGAGCTACAGTTATCCCACTCCACAAGGGGGGATCCACCTTGGATCCCGGAAACTACTGTCTCGTCAGTCTGTCAAGCCTTATCTGCAAGGCCATGGAGCGCATTATCATGGAACTTATAAACAAAGACATTGGCAACCTTCAAATACTGGACCCCACCCAGTTTGGGTTCGTGAAGGGCCGATCTTGTCTCCTGCACTTGATTGACTTCTTTGAATCAGTCTCCAGAGCTATGGACAAGGGTAAGGTGATCCACACAGCCTATCTAGACCTTGCCAAGGCCTTTGGCACCATCCCCCACTCTGGAATCATAGATAAACTTACTAAGCTGGGCATTAATCCCTACGTCACCCAATGGGTTGCTAACTGGCTTACTGATAGAACCCACACTGTAAAAGTAGCCGACTCCAAATCCAGATCCAAACAAGTGGTGTACCTCACGGTTCAGTCCTGGGACCACTCTTGTTTGGCATCTACTTCTCTGAAGTACAGGCTAACACTAAGAGACTCTGCCTAACAAAGTTCACAGATGACTGAAAACTGGGAACCATTATTGAATCCCCAAATGATGTGGATACTCTACAAAAGGGCCTTACAGAAACAGATGCTTGGTGCCAGAGCCATGGGCTCAAGCTCAATGCCAAGAAATGTATAGTTATCCCCTTTGGGAAAAAAACATGTATCCGTGAATTACCATATAGGTGGCAGTACACTAAACACCGAAAGTGTGATAAGAGACTTGGGGACACAGGTGGACAGTGGTCTCACCTTCGATAACCACATCGCCACAACAGTCAGGAAATCCTATGTGGCACACCTCATCACTAAGGGCTTTTCATCCAGAAAAAAAGAGGTCATTGTCCCACTGTACTCGTCCCTCATTAGACCCATTATAGAATACAACGCCCCGTTTGGTATGTACCTATCAAGACATCTACAACAACTGGAAAGGCCGCAGAAATGACTCACTAAAAGAATCACAGGCCAAAAGCAGATGCCCTATGCTGACCACCTTAAAAAACTCCAGCTATAGTCTGTCGCATATCTTCTACTCAGAGACGATCTCTGCTTAACATACAAGGCCATGTCAAACCCAGAGCTGTTGGACATGCTACACTTAAAGAAATCCCAATCCCACAGAGCCACACACTCCAGGGATCTAAACCTTGTCATCACAATAAACAAAACATGCTGGAGGGATAGCTTCCTGACCCAGAGATTCCCCAGACTCTGGAATAGATTGCCCATACATGTCAAACAGAGTGCCTCTTTGGCCCTCTTCAAAAGGAACCTTGACGATTGGATGGGAGAAAGGAAATTCACCCCAGGGATCATGTCAGTCACCCTGTTAGACAGGAGTCCAGGGAAATAAATAGTGTGGGAAGAAATAGCCAGGGAATTGTTATGGCTAGGCTTGTATAGGCACTAGGGCTGATAGCCTAGTACCAGCCTATGAACCAACCTATGATACATGGATCGAGTCATCCCAAGTAAAACCAAGACTCACTCCTCCAAAAAGAGGAAACCAGTCTGGTGGTCCTTGGCCATAAATAAGCTATACAACAGAAGGAGGAAACTACTACATGATAGAGCAAAATTCCAAAAAGGAAAGGCATCACTGATCATTATTAGCAAGAAACTACGACCGCTCCTAAAATCATCCAAGGCCAGTTTCTAAAGAAATATTGCCAAGGAATCTAAAGATAACCACAAAGCCTTCTTTAGCTATATCAAACATTTAGGTGGCAACTCTCAGATATGCTCTGAGCTACTGCAAAATGGCAATAAATACACTGAATCAACTGACATTGCCAACATCCTGGTGGACAAGTTCAGTGCAAACTTCACCCCCCCCCTCACCCCCAAAAGGGCCCGTGTCCATCCCAGAAGAATGCCGAGCTCTAGACATCATGGACATGCAGGTTAAAAACAGCCCTCTCCAAAGATAAGAACACAGCATCAATGGGACTGGATGGTGCCCCAGGCTGCATCTTACATGAGCTCCCAAAGGAACTATACCCTCACCTAAATTCACTGTTCAGACTCAGCCTTACCACAGGCTATGTACCCAAAGAATGGCGTACAGCAGCAGTCATCCTGCTCCACAAAGGTGGTGCCACAACAGAACCTGGGAACTATCACCCTATAAGCCTGACCAGCCTGGTCTGCAAAGCTATGGAGCGAATTATCATGGAACTCATAAACAGAGACATTGGGAACCTCCAGACACTGGACCCTACCCAATTTGGCTTTGTTAAAGGCAGATCCTGCCTCCTAAACCTAATTGACTTCTTTGAAACAGTTACCAAGGCCATAGATGAAGGGAAGGTAGTCCACACAGCCTACCTGGACCTCACTAAGGCCTTCAACACCATTCCCCACTCTGGCAATATGGACAAGCTTTCCAGCTTGAACATTAACCCCTATGTCACGAGATGGGTGGCCAACTGGCTCATGGATAGAACACATATGGTCAGAGTTGTGGGTGCCATGTCCGACTCTAAACCAGTCACAAGTGGTGTCCCACAGGGCTCGGTCCTGAGACCCCTCCTGTTCAGTATATACTTCTCTGAGGTACAGGCAAGCATGGGAGGACTATGGCTGACCAAGTTCGCAGATGACTGCAAACTGGGGGCCATAATTGACTCTCCGACTGATGCAGACATCCTCCAGAAGGGTCTTACAGAGACAAATACCTGGTGTCAAAATCATGGCCTCAAGCTGAATGCCAAAAAATGCATAGTCATCCCCTTTGGAAAAAACAAAGTGCCCACGAATTACCACATAGGTGGTAATCCACTAGGTACGGAAAATGTAATTAGGGACCTGAGGACCCAGGTAGATAGTAACCTCTCCTTTGATAATCACATTGCCAAAGTGGTTAGAAATTCCTTCTATGTAGCCCACCTAATCACAAAAGAGTTCACCTCTAGATCAAGAGAGGTCATTGTGCCCCTCTACTCATCACTCATTAGGCCCATAATAGAGTACAGTGCCCCATTTGGTATGTACCTTAATCGGCACATGCAACAGCTGGTAAGACCACAGAAGTACCTCACCAAGAGGATCATGGGACTCAAAGAGATGCCCACTTACTGCCTGCTCAGAGGTGATCTATGCCTGACGTATAAGGCCATGTCCAACCCGGAATTAATGCACATGCTCCAACTCAAGAAAACCAAATCTCTTAGAGCCACACACTTCAGTGAATTAAACCTCAGCACAGCAGTAAACAGGACGTGCTCGAGAGATAGATTCCTGTCTTACAGACTTCCCTCGGTCTGGAATAGAATCCCAGTTTATGTTAGGCAGAGCCCGTCGCTCACTCTCTTCAAGAGGAATCTTGATCAGTGGATGGGAAATTGTAAATTTACCCCTGGGATCACTTCAGTGGCCCTGCTAGACAGAGGCCCAGGAAACTAATTTAAAAGGGAGGCGAAAGCTAACACATTCTGGCTAGGCCTATAAATGCCCTTGGGTGGATAGCCTAGTACCTAACTATTAACCTATGAACCTACATGCTCTAGGGACCTAAACCTTGTCACCACAATAAACAGAACATGCTGGAGGGATAGATTCCTGTCCCAGAGACTTCCCATACTCCAGAATAAACTACCTATCTATATCAAACAAAGCTCCTCATTAGCACTCTTCAAGAAAAATCTTGATGATTGGATGGGAAATAGGAAATTCACCCTGGGGATCACTTCTGTCTCTTTCCTCGACAGTGGCACAGCAAAATAAATTTCTTGGATGGCAAAAGCCAGGGTACCTTTTTGGCTGGGCTTGTTTAGGCCCCAGGGCCGATAGACTAGTACCTACCTATGAACCTTTGAGCCTTGCCTAAAAAAGGTAATATGGGGAAAGCAATAGCCTTGGCCAGTATTCAGAAGCATAGGGGTGACAGGTACAAACCATCTGCAGTGAAGCAGCAAGGCTTTCTATCATGTCATCACAGGCAGACAGAGACTGGATCCCCTTTGAATGACACCAGAAGCTCAGCCAGTTGTTGAAGTTTATCGTCTTTCTGTTATATTGCAGTATCATGTAGGTGAAGGTAAGATGCTACTCAAGGTCAGGGTCATACCAGCCTGGGCTGCATGATCATAGAGCTAATATATCTCTTGTCATGTTGTCCTGGGAGGTATGTCTCAGATCATTCACACTGACATGTACAAAGAACACGTCATATATGTACCTGTTCTGGAGAGATGTAAGTGCTTGTGTTATGTGTCGGATCATAGCACCTGACAGACAATTGACAGTAACCTTCCCCTTGTCCAGCTGAGTGAGTGGAACATCTGTGTGCCTGACTATGAAGTCACCTATTACTAGTGTGTTGGGTATGTTGTTTTGCCTTAGGGCCTGTTGTGAGGCACACTGCTTTGGTGTATTATGTGTTTTCTGGCGTGTGCTTGGAGGTGCATGTTGCTTGCTTGTCTGCTTAGGACACACTCTCTTTATCAGATTAATATTTGTATTCTCTGAGAATGGTAATGTGTATTTATCTGTGTGTTTTGCTGGTGCTTATATTGTAGGTCTATGTGAGACAGTTGGTGTTGTGGTTGTATGACCCTACTCCTCCTGACTCTATTGTCCAGTATTGGGTTGACAGAGCTTAGCCACCGGTTTGACTCTGTGTGTGCCAGCATGTGGTGCATCAACCCATATATGATATGGTCATGGCCTATGCATACAATACACTCACAATATACCTAGTATGATAAGCCAGTTGAGGTTAGCAAATGTGAAAAAAACCTTTGGGCAAACTGTCAGCAAGTAATGTTTGTATTGCACCCTGTAACTACATATTGCTTGTTGAAGTGTAAAGACATACTTATTTTGGATTAAGAACACCGCACTTGCCAACTGTGTGTGTGTGTGTGTGTGTGTGTGTGTGTGTGTGTGTGTGTGTCTGTCCCTGGGGAGAGAGCAACCTTTTTGGAGACTACTCACACCACTTAAAAGTGATATACTCAACTTTGTCAAGTCTGATGATGTCACCATCCTACAAATATACCTATGGAAAGGGGAAATCCCAGTAATGTGTATAGCGCGTTGTGTAAATGCGTACTGCTGTAGTATCAAAATGTAGTTAGGTATGGGTTTGAATCCTGCACTTGCCAAGTGTGTGTGTGTGTGTGTGTGTGTGTGTGTGTGTGTGTGTGTGTGTGTGTGTGTGTGTGTCTGTCTGTCTGTCTGTCTCCCTGCGAAGAAGCAACCTTTTTGGCGAATACTCACACCCCTAAAAAAGTGGTATACTCATCTTTGCCAAGTCTAATGATGTCACCATCCTACAAATATACCTGTGGAAAGGAGAAATCCCAGTAATGTTTATAGCATATCATGTAAATGCATACTGCTTGTAGTATCATAATGTAGTTAGGTAGGGGTTTGAATCCTGCAATTGCCAACTGTGTGTGTGTGTGTGTGTGTATGTGTCTTCCTGGGGAGGAGCAACCTTTTTGGAGAATACTCACACCCCTTAAAAGTGGTATACTCATCTTTGTCAAGTCTGATGATGTCACCATATTACAAATATACCTGTGGAAAGGTGAAATTCCAGTAATGTGTATAGTGCATCATGTAAATGCGTAGTGCTGTAGTATCATAATGTAGTTAGGAAGGGGCTTGAATCCTGCACTTGCCAACTGTGTCTGTGTGTCTCCCTGGGGAGGAGCAACTCGTTTGGAGAATACTCACACCCCTTAAAAGTGGTATACTCATCTTTGACAAGTCTGATGATGTCACCATCCTACAAATATACCAGTGGAAATGTGAAATCCCATTAATGTGTATAGCGCATCGTGTAAATGCATACTGCTGTAGTATCATAATGTAGTTAGGAAGGAGTTTGAATCTTGCACTTGCTGACTGTGTGTGTGTGTTCCAGGTGTGTGATACCCTTGGTCAATGTGCAGTGGGTTTTGATTTTTCTAGTGTATAACATATCACAATGACAACTGTATGTGCATTACACATGTAAGGTAGCTGTGGGGCAAATCCATATACATGCATGTGACCTCAAGTATTTCATAGGTGGGTACTCTGCTTTATCCATGAATGCATCTGTTATCTTTGCCAGAGCATGCTGGCACTTTCCAGACCTTAGGTCACTTCTGTATGCTTGTGACAAGCTTAGCCACTGCAGTGATCCCTGGACTACATCTTCTGTTTCACATCCACTCATCATGGTTTCTATTGAAGAGTGTGAGTGAGGGTTTATGCTTGAGGTATATTTGAAACCTGTTCCAAAGCAAGCAAAGTCTGGCAAAGATGACTAATCATTATAGGTGTGCAACAACCTCTGTGGATCTGCATGCAAACCTATTATTGCTTATGTAATCCACAAAGGGATTTCCAGAACCCTTTGGTAATGTGATTATCAAAGGAGAGATGACTAAACACATGGCTCTATGTATACATTAGTACCTGTTCCACATTTTGGGGGCTACTACCTATGTGGTACTTTGGGGATACTTTGTTTTCTAAAAGTGGATAACTATTCTTTCTTTGGCTTATAGCTTTACAGCATGAGTTTGACACCAGGTATCTGTCTCTATGATACCCTTTTGGAGGATGCGCGTGTCATCTGGAGAATAAAGTATAGCCCACAGTATGCATTTTCATCAAACGTGGCCAGACATATCCCTACTGTGTTTGCTTGTACCTAAGAAAGCTATATGCCAAACAGGAGTTTTCCCAGGACTGAGTGCAGGTGAATACCACTTGTTACTGGCATAGAATTGTACATGGAGGCTGCAAATGTTACTGTGTGTCCTACATCTGTGCATCAGTTGTCAATCCATCATCTAACAATCGTTTATGGTCAGTCTGTTGAGGTTATGTATAATACCAGAATGTGGGATGGGTATGAATTGCTGGTGAGCTATAGCTTGGCTGTGTGGACCTCCCCTCCCTCACCTATAGCCTTGTTAACTGGCTTGAAGTCTACTAGGTGTAGGAGCCATGATTTGGCCTTTAGAGAACCTAAGTGGGTATGATGCAGTGTTTGCAGGTTCATAATGTCTCTGTTAATGAATTCCATAATGCTGTGCTCCATAGCCTTCCAGATAACATTTGTCTGGCTTATAGGGTGAGAGTTTCCAGGATCTGTTGTAGTTCTACCCTTAATCAATTTATGTTAACATTTGCACTGGGTGTGATGAGGATGGACAGGTTTAAGAATAAGTATATTAGAGGGTCAGGCCAGGTTTGAAGGTTTGTAGACCAAGCCAGATAGGCAGGATTAAGTTGGTTTGTACATGTGCTGAGGAGGGATGCAGAGTATATTGTGAAATATATGCTAAGGGTAAAACCGCCAGGTAACAGGAAAAGAGGAATGCCTAAGATGAGGTTTATGGCTGTGGTGAGAGAGGACATGCAGGTGGATGGTGTGACAGCGCAAGATGCAGAGGGCAGGAAGAAATGGAAACACATGATGTACTGTGGCGACCCCTAATGGGTGCATCTGAAAGGAGAAGAAGATGAAGACGACGTTGTAGCTCAACCCTTGTGGACTGTGAACACCATTACCGTGCGTCATTCCACAAGTATGTAACCTGTATAGAGGCTGCATCTGGACAGATTGTTTAGGTGAGTGGTGACTTCATATGTCAGCTTGTGTATGACACAGCCAGGGACACAATCCAGTACCATTGCCACTGTGGTTTGGACTTTGGTAAAAAGATGCTTTAACTAGAGTGTCTGTGAATCATCAGGTTTTACATTATTCAGGTCTGGAAATGTGGCCCTCGTGTAATGACAGGGTGGTGAAATCCACATTCAAACTGTCTGACAAGGAATTGGTAATGTCAGTCAGATAAGTGTACTTTGTGACCATTTACATTAACTGTGACCCGATCTGAGATTTCCCCTGTAGATTATAAACAACACTAAAGAAAGCTTTATTGTTGTCTTTGGAATCCTTGCCATTTTGTATTTTGAAGCTTGCCTTGTATGTTTATTGAGGGATTGTATTTTCCCAATGATACTGACCAGAGAGGTTATCCCTTCTTGGTATGTAACTCTTTTTTGGTACAACTTCACACCTTCTATTATATATTTAGTTTATGGCAGGGGTCCATGAGACTAAGGCACTTTTACTGTATAAGTGAGAATTTCTTGTGTTTGTGATAGCATGGTCCATGCAACCATGTAGGTGAACAGTGTGCATTACCAAAGGATTATGCAGCTGGGACAGTGTTAACCTTAGTAATGCAAACCAATGACAGCAACAACAGCATCACTCACAGAACAGTGTCAACCCATGTTATACACACACGTGTACTCAAGTTCCAAAATGTGTGTAGTACAATGCATACTGGCCACCAATAGAAACTATGGAGTGCTAACACTGGCCAATACAGGGCATGTCACCCTGCCCATGTGTCCAATATGCATGTACATGCAGACAGTGCACCTCCACCATGTTCATAAATGTACAACTGCAAACCTGTGTTGCACACACCCCACACATACTGTCCACTGTATATTGCATGCTGACACAACTACACACATCAGCCAAGTGGCACAGTGGGCAAACAAAACACAATTGGAATAAACACTGGTGACAACAACACAACATTGCTAATTGCAGCTTTAATGCATCATGCCTGCTCAGCTAAACCTTCAAGGATATCATTACACTTTACTGCTGACAACATGCTACACATCCAACCATTGCTATACTTTATTAAAGCCACCCTGTGCATCATCACCATGTTAGCCTGTTCCTGCATCAATGTTACAGATGACAGGAGGTGGCACAGGTTTCATCATATGCACAGGGTGTGTTGTTGGTTTGCCAGAGGCCTGCACTGAGCCATACAATCAACACTGTGTGTGTGTGAGGGCCATGAGTACTGTTATGGCCAATGTTGATGTAATGTGTGCGGGTATGTGTTTGCCCTAGTGTGTGTGTGTCTGCATGCACATATTTCCACCATGTGGCTGCCATATACAGGGATTTGTGAGACAGCTGCAGACTGTACCTGGCAGGCTTTACAGATCACCATCTCTGGCCATGGATATGGAACCTGTGCCTGGCAGGGGTGCTACAGACAGTATCAGGTACTAATCCAGATTTTTTTATATATATTTATACATATTCTGAATCAATGCATTACATACATATATCTTAATAAGCATTTCTATATATACATTTTAAAAGTAGCTAAGTTAAAATGTGTTTTATATATAGCAATATGTTCATATGAATTTTAGTATGGAGTATAGTTAAACATTATAAGTTTTCTTTTTAGTGTGAGTTCTTTTAGACATATAGACTAAATGTTTTTATCTCATTTTATTTTTATTTTAGAATATGTGAAAGTGTTTTGTGTGCCCCTTTTTGTGTTTCTTTAGTTACTTGTTTGTCTAGCTTTAGCAAACTGCTACTATTTTAAGACACTGTCTCTTTATGTTAGAACATCTCCTGAAATGTTGATTAGGATGATAATTGTTTCAGCATCTAATGAGCTTTGTAATTAAATCTAATGAGCAGTACTATATAAGTTGTACCATAGACACAAGTAAATTAGATCTGAAGAAGCACTGTTTTACGTGAAAGCGCTCACCTGTTCTTGTACAAATAAAGAAGTTTCTACGTTTTGGCTGCATTATCGTGGTGGTCTTCATTCCTGTGTTTCCTGACCTATTCCTGCTTTACTGCTTGTTTGGTGAGGATCTTTGGAGGTTAGCTGGGATTGTGTGTCAGAGTTTACAGTTTTACTTTTATCTCCGGCTACCTACACACGATGGATGCTATTGCCATAGAACTGGAATATGTGCCTAATAAATTGAATGGGAAAAGACAATGGAATAGTTTTCTAGAACCTAAAGAAAATCCGCTACTCAATATCAGCATGGAACAAACAACCATGACAACTAACTCTGAAAAAGGTAATGCTGATAAAATGAAAGAGTTTGTAGTTATCTTGAGAGAACTTGAAAATATAATGTACAAACTACATAGACTAGTCTGGCAAAGGCGCCATCTAGAAGCGTGCTTGCATTTTAAACTTATTCCTAGAGGGATGAGAGTACTGGTTATGCCTTCATACGGTGAAACGATCCTGAGCTACTCTGTAAGTGGCAACAATTAAACCTTGATCTAGGGTTTAATTACATCAAGTTATTGCTTGAGCACTTCTTACCGCTAGAAAGATTTGAATTCACGGGCTGAGGCTCTCAATAAGGACATTAATGAAAGATTTAAGGAGGAATACTTTCAACAAAGGTTAGATAACATGTATAACCAACTCTCTTCATATAATAATAAATTGCAACAAATAAAAACAAGAAAACTGCATAGAGATCATATGGATTTTGTGAATAATCATGTCTTCTCCTGGCCCAGATATAGAGAGAGTGATATGAATGAGAAAGTGCCATTGAATAGAGTTGACTACACATCGGAAAATAATACAAACAAGAGCTATGCCTCAGCAGCAATGAATGTGACTTCCACCTTAAGAGACTCAGACGTGATGACTGCAACATCTCCGGCACCCACGCCCCTGATACACACACAGAACTCTGCAATAAGGGACACTCCCCCGTGCAATCAACAAGCGTTTGTGCAACAGGAAGTGAATGCACAAGGTGCCAAACCCAAAATCAAACAGGGGAACTTGGAAAGTTTTTTACCCCTTCCACTGAAATTTCGGCAGAATTTCCAAAGCAGATCGAGGAGCAGAGGCCGTACCAAGAGGAAATTTTCAGGAGAAGAAATGGCTTCAAGCAACAGGAATCGAAGAAGGGAACAGAGGACTTAGTGTTTAACCTATCACAAAGAACACTAACTGAGACTGACCACGAACTTCTAAACAAAGGTTTATCCTTTATTCCTGCTCAGGTGAGCAACATAAGCGAAATATTAACTGATTTGCGCCTGTTTGTCCGTAAAATTAACCTAAAATGTATGTTTAAAAACAAAGAACAATGTAATGAAGCTGGTTATGTTAATAGTAACAATAGTTTTAAGAGAAAGAGTGTATTTACACCAGCACAAACACCCACTACAGAATGTTTCATTAAGGCTTGTGAAACTGATTTTTATGAATATTTTAATAATAAGAAAAAAGAGATTTATATGTTAACTTGTTACACTTAGAATGGGAATCACTATATGCACTTCGACAAGATAAAGAAATAATTATAAAGCCTGCAGATAAAGGGGTGGAATAGTTATCCTAGACTTTGATATGTATAATACATTGATGCTGAATATGCTTAGAGAAACTGACACTTATAAGGAGATTAATTTAAATGATCTAACTACAGTTATCTTTTCAGTACATCAGGAATTATACGATTTCCTTATGTGCAGGCAGATAGACCAAGAGTTGTATCAGTATTTCCTAATAGAACAACCTAAAATACCTTATATAAAAGGGCTGCCAAAAGTACATAAAGGGATACTACCACCACCACGACCTATAGTTGTAGGGGATGGGTGGGTTACGGAAACTATGTCAGTCTACATAGAAAAGAAACTAAGACCTATCATTGATAAGATAAACAGCATTCTGAAAGATACATATCAATTATTAGATGTCCTATCTAATATGAAAGAAGGTATTCCTAAAGATAGTCTATTAATTACTATGGATATGAGGAATCTTTTACATCTATTCGAATAGCTATGGCTCAGAAGCCATTAGATACATTTTACATAATGGACATGTTCAGTAATAATGAAAGAATTCTATTGAATGCAATATTAGACCTCATACTGAACAATAATGTATTTCTATATGATAAGAAATTGTTTTTGCAACAATGGGGAGTGGCTATGGGCACTCCTGTGCAAATACTTACATAAACCTTGTGGTATACTATTGGGAATGTATGCATTTATTTAATCATGCTAAGTTTGATAAAATGCTGCTATATAAAAGATTAAGTAGATGATATAATAATTGTTTGGAATGGTACTTTACAAGAATTTCTAGATCTAGTAGAATACCTAGAAACTACAACATCTTTTTCAGATTCACTATTGAACACTCTAGAACTGAAATTAATTTTCTAGATATTACCATTACCAAGGATGACAAAGGCAAGCTAAGTCACACCATCTACAGAAAAACCTGTTGGAAGAACACACTACTGGAGTATAGCAGCATGCATCCTAGGCATATATTTAGTAACATTGTCAAGGGCCAATACACAAGAGTTAATAGATTATGCAAGAACTCAGAAGATAGAATACAACAGACTATGAAACTGAATAACATGTTCATAGAGACACTATGACAAAATAATGATTCAAGAGGAGCTTCTTTCATCAGGATCCAAAACCACCCCTTGAAAAATAGCAATGAGCTTTATCAGGCATATATTAGACCGAGTTAAACAATGAGATAATTCCTTTTCAAACTAGGTACACCAGTGACATTAGGAATACTACTAGTATAATAAGGAAGAACTGGAGTATTTTACTCACTAATGAAGAAATTAAGGCAGTAGTGGGAGTCAAACCACGTTTTTTGTATACTAATAGTAGAAATCTTAAAAGGTTGTTATGTCTAGAAAAACAAAGTCTAGAGACTGAAGAAATACAAGTTAAGATACAGTTAAATATAAAAGGTGACCCTATTAGAATAAATGAGATAGGTACACATCCATGTAAAAGTGTAGTATGTGTAGATATATTTCAGAAGATATAGAATTTGCTCATCCACATTTAAAGTACACCTTTAGACCCAATTTTAGATCAGATTGTAGTAGTGCCTACCTGGTATATCTAGCTAATTGTTTATTCTGTAAGGCGTTCTATATTGGGATGACGACCAGATCCCTTAAGGAGCATGTACAATCATACATATGATATAAAGAAAAAGATTTAAAGAATGCCCTAACTAAACATGTAATTAATAATCCTGGGCATGAGTTTAGATTTAGAGCACTACAACTAGTAAGTCCAAGCAATAGGAAAGGTGATGCTTTCAATGAACTAGAAAGCATAGAGTTGCAATGGATTCTGAAATTTAAAGCACACTACACTCCAGGTATAAATCAGTATATCAGTGTAAGGTCAGTCCTCAAAAAGAGAAGTTTAAAGTAATATATACCTTAGTATATACTCATGGAGACTATGAAGCTATATTATATATTTTTACTTTTATATTCTTTCTCTTTATACATCTTCTTATGTATATTGGTTGACTTGGTTTCAACACATAACTAAGGACCACTCTAAATAAATATATACGTTATGATTAATACGTAAAATACCTGTTTCAAAGGTGTTCCATGTCTAGACATGACTTAGACTATAATATTTTATACACAACATACTTTATCTATATGGTTTATTCATATAGATATGCCCATGGATTTCTTTTGATTGATATCTCCAGTATTCACTAATACTATCATATATTTTTCTATATATATTATTTATTTATTTATTTATATTATTTATTATATATTATATGCTATATTTATTATTATTAAAGGCCCTTTTTATATTATGCTAGTTTTAAATAGGTTTTAATTAATTTAATGCACTCTTTTCTCTCATACATGCAGCTTTAGATAGACATACATTGAGTTTAATAATTTTCAAGAAATACATGTTTTATGGGAATGAGAGTGAGACAGGCACAATTGGAGACACATTTAATATATAGCTTGAGTTAGTATATTAACTCCATAAGGTTTAATAAATAATACATATTGATTCAAATGTATAAAGAATGCTTTATAATGACTATATATATATAGCCTATACAGTACATACAATATGTAATGGAAGTTGGTTGTTTGTTGTTATTGTGTATATATATTTATTTTTATATATATTTATACATATTCTGAATTAATGCATTACATATATATATCTTAATAAGCATTTCTATATATACATTTTAAAAGTAGCTAAGTTAAAATGTGTTTTATATATAGCAATATGTTCATATGAATTTTAGTATGGAGTATAGTTAAACATTATAAGTTTTCTTTTTAGTGTGAGTTCTTTTAGACATATAGACTAAATGTTTTTATCTCATTTTATTTTTATTTTAGAATATGTGAAAGTGTTTTGTGTGCCCCTTTTTGTGTTTCTTTAGTTACTTGTTTGTCTAGCTTTAGCAAACTGCTACTATTTTAAGACACTGTCTCTTTATGTTAGAACATCTCCTGAAATGTTGATTAGGATGATAATTGTTTCAGCATCTAATGAGCTTTGTAATTAAATCTAATGAGCAGTACTATATAAGTTGTACCATAGACACAAGTAAATTAGATCTGAAGAAGCGTACTGTTTTTGTACGTGAAAGCGCTCATCTGTTCTTGTACAAATAAAGAAGTTTCTACGTTTTGGCTGCATTATCGTGGTGGTCTTCATTCCTGTGTTTCCTGATCCAGATTGGATACTATTTGAAGAGGTTGCCATATGTCCACTGGATCCAGGTCCCTGCTGGGACTGGCCAGAGCCACATGGTCTGCTAGGATGGTCTATGGAAAGCCCCCCAATGTTGCTGGGGCTGGTACTGGCACTACGGGAGCGGCTGTGAATTGCTGGGCGTCCACGGTGACTTCCAACTGCTGATGTTGCTGGCATACATCCACATTGACGTCTCAAACATCTCACACTGTCCTGACACATGGACATGACATTGTGGAGGACATCCAATGTCTCACCCCAACGTCTATCAATGACCTCAGTGTAGTTACATATGGCACCTGCTAGGTCACGGATACTGTCATTTACAAAGGTGTTATGAGCCCTCTGTGCCCTTAGTCCCTGTCTGGTGTACCGCTCCATTCATGTCTGTGCCTCCATGACAGCCTGGAATATGAGTGTGGCAGAAAGAGGTGTGGCGCATCTGCCAGGGGCATGATGACCAGCAGTGCTCTGACAAGAACCCCTGGGCATTTGCCTATGTGGTACCATTCCAGACATCTGGCTATGGCTGCTATGTCCTGATACATGTGCCATAGAAACCACACTGTCCTGGCCAGTCCCAACCGTACACTGCCCCTCAGCTAAGGGCAATAGTGATGATGGATGTACAGGCAGTATGACTGTTTGCATGGATGGGGTGGAGACTTGTGTACTGTCAATTGGTGGCCCAACAACAGACCCTGACAAACCTGCCTGTGCCTCAACACACCTATCCTCATCATCACTGTCTGTCTCAGTGACATCAGGTTCCCTGCTGTACTGAACCAGCCCCACCTCGGCACCTGTGAGAGGAAAACAGGAAACACACTTTAAGACCTGAACATGACTTCAGACCACATGCGCACATGCACACACACAAAAATACACTCCTCCCTAAAGCAGACACACACAACACCAGCATTCTCAGAACATACACAATAGCAGGTGATGGTGGGGTACAGTATCACAAGCAAAACAGTCATATCACACATGTCAGCATGCAGGACATGTGTTGCTCAACAGCATCCAGTGCAAGTGTAGACAGTCCTTGTTACTAACAGTATACATGGCTTTGATGCATGTGTTTTGTTATTAGGTGATGGACCTCCCCCTGGAACACAATGCATACATGGACACAACATTACTGTGCAGATATTCATAACCTTATAATGTACTGTGCACCGTAACTCACAGGTGGACATACCATTACTGGATGTGTATCTGTGTGTCAGATAGGTATCTAATGCTGATTACAGCCTCTGTGTCTTTAGCATATAATTGTGGACACATTTTTAGCACATGCATGATGAGTATTCACACAACATAATCAGTGGTGCATGGATAATTGATGGAAAATGATTCGGGCACATACCCGATGTATGGTACTTATGGTGAGTGTAGATCATATTGTGGAAATGCCAGTTTCATCCATGACATGGCATGCTAAAACACAACTGCATATTTAAACACTACACAATACCCAATGTGTGTCATATGACCTAGCCACTCAATAGCATCACAAGACACATTTATGTCAGTTGAGCAAATGGTGATTGATATGCATATTTAGAGGTGCATATGTGTGCACACATGCAACATTAAGGTGTATAGCAATGAACGCTATGTGTAGTACTGTGGTTACAATAACTGGATGGGGTATAGTACCATAGGCCATCATCATGAAGCATCATGTGGTCTCTCAAGGCTACAAATGTTTCCCAAACCAGCACTAATCATGCTGTGCTGGAACTGTACTACCTTGGCTACATTCACCATTGCACAACTAGTTGTTATGTGAGTTTGTAAGGAGGCCAATAAGGAGCATTCCCTGACATGAATGTGTAGTGTGTTGCAGAGTGTTTAAATGCCCCATGATAGGCCTCTACCCCTCAGGTATATTATGTGTAATGTGTGGATGAGATTTTGGTTACTGGAGTGTATCTTTGCAGAGGGGTTGGGAATCCTTTATGTGTAGCATGTTAAAATGTTCTGTGTATGACATAGATGTGTATGTTATGTGCATGTTGAGTATCAACTGTGCCTATCCAATGGTCACTACAGTCTAGCCACATTTGTTTGAGATGGTCTGGGTATTGCATGTGTTTGAGGCAGCTAATCACATTAGTGAGATGTGCATGCTCTTACACCAAACATGCACATCATGCATTATGGGTAGATGTGTTACATGTGTACATGGCCTACACCTTAACTATGACATGCACTTTTTATTTACAATAATAAATGTAGAACACAGTCACCAGCATCTGTCCGCTGCCTTGATGTCACCCCAGAGGGACCTGCATAGAGATGAGACAGTTTGTCAGTGGCCACAACTGTGGCATTGTTACTGTGTGTTTGCAATCGTACAGTACAACAACAGTTTACATTCACAGGGCTACAGATTATGTTCCAAATGATCAGTATTGCACAACAACAGGCTCCACATCTTTGAATGACACACTCCACATCTCACATATGCATGATCTACCAATACAGATAACAGTAGTCTACAGATATGCCATGTTACCTGCATGCTCCATGTGTACTTTCTGGGTGGCTCCAACCTCCATCATGGAGTATGTCTGCTGCTGTTGTTGTTGGGCAGGTGCCACCAGACTCAAGAGGAGCTCCTCCACTCTGGTGAGGGGGTGATGGATATCCTCCTGTTGCAAGCTGTTGTCTATGCACACCAGCAGCATGCTGACGGACATGTCTGAGAAGATCACTGCAGTGGTGGCATACCTGCTCATATGTCCGGTTATGCAGGCCTACCTCATTTACCCTGCGGACAACATCTTGCCACATTGCAGTACGCTCCTGCTGGTCCTGGCTGGTTCGTGAGAACATGAGACGGTAATGCTGAATCATATTGCTAGTAATTATATCATCTTCAGCACTACTGTAACTGGGGTTCCTGCGATGGGCCATGATCCTTGGAAGACATAAATATGAAAATATGTCTGAACAAGTCATATGGCACATTTAACATTATACAGTACAGATATCACTGAACAGCCATATATAGCAACCTATTAGCTAACCGAGAGTGAAACACTGTAACTGCCACTTATCACTGCTCACCCCACAACTGCTTGAAAGTGCCTTGCTCACTCTTTACCTAATGAACCATGTTCTACACAGCAACAAAATAAAATCACTATATAAGACTATACAAGAGTACCTGGCACACTGTATGCAACATGATACACCACCTAGCCACAGCAAATATACATCAAGCTGATGTGTAAAGAAATATATCATCCATCACAATCAGTATAAGGTCCAGTAAATGTATTACTATTATACCACACAACTTGTTAATGACAAACCTGTGGCCAAAATATGTGCACAATTGGGAATATAGGTCACATACTGTTGTAGTACACTATGAATGTTGCTAGATACGCAGTTATATGTTTTACCACACATATGTCAAAGGACATGTTACAGACATACCACACACACATCAGACATAATTACAGAACACAAAGGTATGACAACCCAGATAAGCTTTCAGTGTGTACTCTACAGTACTGTGTGTCAGTACTTACACAACCTTAATCTTGAGAAATGTAATCTGTGATGAATACAGGGGCCATACAAAACAGTGGAAGCAAGAAATGTGGACATACACCATACTTTGCTGTATAGGCCCAGAGCTACTAGTAGTACTACAGTACACACAGGATTTGGATTCAACATCGGTACCAATCAATAATCATAGATGTAGTGCTTTAGCCTCCAATGACACACCCTAGATAAAACCAGGGGGCTTAATCACACTGTATGCAATAGCACTTGTTCTGCCTAGCAACAGAATACACAGCTTTTGCTAGGATCAAAGCAAGAACCCATAATACCATGACATAAACAGTTTCCCACTAAGCTATCCCACAGATACATATCTTTGATGTATTTACAAACATATTGACCATTACAGTCAGTTAACAGCACAGAGAATCTATTGCAACAAGTAGATGCAGGTGTGTATGAGTATATATAACTATATGCATGCATACATATACACATCCATTGGTCTACATATACATATATATGTAAGCACACATAAATTTCACCTTTCATAGTGAGAACATCAATTCTACAAAGGATGTAAGGTGCACAGTAATGTAATAAAATCGCACAGTCTTGGGATAAATGCATTGAAGGTGTTCACAGCCCAGGTAGCTTTAGCAGGCCTTACTGGCTTCAACATTGCAAACTGAACAAACCACCCACAGTGTTTAACCACCACATGTCATATACCAGCACTGTATGCTGTCTTGTTTGTCACACACTAAAACCTACATGAAAATATGCGCATACTAACCTTCATCAATATATATATATATATATATATATATCTCCACCCTTCACAAACAGTTGCAATATGTCCCCTGCTCTATGCACATATACAGATGTGAATATATATGACACATATATATTTCTCCGTATGTGTGTGGCATACACACACAAGGTCCACACAGTTGTAAATCCCTGGACCTCACAGCTGAACTATTGGGCCTTGCTGCAACACAAACAGGTGTCACATGTGAAAACACACTAACATTAGGGGGGGTATATATGGCTACAAATGCTAGATAAGCATACTAGACTGCTACAGCAGTTGCCAGTGCTAAGCTACACTTTAATATGACTATCATGCATGTGTTGTTCTGTCACACCCATGTTTATATAATGTCAGTGCTAATCCCCCCAACATCCATTGGCCACACTACTGTACAGAACAGAGATAACATGGATCAGATCTTTGACATTTAATGCTGAGCTACACATTTCACAGGTATGTCCCACTGCCCACAGGTACACACAGTATTGTCCATAGCAGTAGTTAAGCAGAACATCTGTGCATAAAGAAGCACTGCTGCCACATATGAATGTTTCACATTATGCAGACTATTCTTCAATAACATCTACTACATGCCAGTAAACACATATGTCTCACATACCTTTCCTTTGTATAATTTGGTAATATTTATTTTTCTTTTTCCTTTTCCCTGTGTCTCACTCTCTCTCTCTCTCTCTCTCAGTCTCTGCAATAAAGTGATTGAGTTTGTTGGCAGAGATTGTAGCCTGCTTTTGTAGGAATTTGCACATGAGCATGTGATGGCCACTACACCAATTAGTGGCCACCATTTGCTAATTGCATGCAGCCTGCTGTGTAATAATTGTAGTAATCACTGTCATAGTAACCCAGTACTATAAATTGCTAACTCGTGTAGGCATGGCACTTTCAGCTTTCCAAGATGGAGATCATCCTTGTTTGCTGTGTACATCATTGTTTAAGACAGAAGGTTGGTATAGTTCTTATATCAGAAGCCAGGGGTGTAGCCAGAGATTTACATTTTGTACTCAGACCTAATGTTGCTGCTTCCAGTACCCACTTGTCAGTGTAGAAATGTACTCACCCCTCAAAATGCTATCCCAAGATACACGGAAAGATGTACTTTCTTTTCAACTGTTACAATTAACTGCCATACAAAGCTAGTTATTGAGATGTATTCCTTTGGCACAAGAATTGTTTGTGAACTGCTATACTGTGAATATTCATTTACTCAGTTCTAAACAGTTTGTGCTTTTTTAGTGTTGACATTAGCACAAGCTGCTCAGAAAAACTGGACACATTTCAGTACTGTGAGTATGCTTACCTACATCCTTGGTAGACCCTGCACACACAGGTATATTCTACATTTGGGTAGGGTTGCAGAAGTACAGGGAGCATAAGTACTATTGTGTGGATTTTATCTTGCTGGATTTACAGGGTTGCTGTGTACATGTTAGTTTATCAAGGCAAGTAGTCTGTCTGCGTAACTCCCAACCATGGACCTATCCACATGATAACCAGAGAATAGCCTGTAATTTTTTGTCTGTGCACCACACAGGTCTTTTCAGCAATAGAGCAATGGCATTCTTACAGTTGGCTGCTACCAGTACATGGCTACATCCATTTGTATTTCAGTGTTGTATTGCTACATAAGGGTATGCTTACGAAACTCCTTCCAAAGCTATTTGTACAGTGTGTAACAGCAGAAAGGCTGATATGCCTCTGTGTTTCTGTCTCTGCCAGACCTCTCAACCACTCAGGTACGTATTTGAACAGACTCAGGGAAAAGTAAAGAAAAAGTCAGGGACACTCAGGGACACCTTTAAAATATTAGTGCCATTAAATTGAGACATTGAGAGAATCAGAGCATATGAATTAATACACCTTTTCTGAAGTAAAGTAAGTGTCTAACTCTTAATTATTGTCATTATTCATTAAGTGTAATTCGCCACCTTTCTGGCCAAAGTCAGTAGTTTTCGGAGGGATTCAGAATGGCAGAGCTAAAATTTGTTTCAAAATCAGGAACATCCCTGAAAATTAGGGACAGTTGGGAGGTGTGGCCTCTGCCCTAAACAGATATGCCAGTGTTTGTCCTGTTGTGATACTGTGTGGGGTTGTAAAGTGATGGTGTAACACTATTTCCTGCTAGAATGGCTGCTTCTCTTATCACAGTCATGTAATGTAATCCCACAACAACTGTTGGTCAACATCCACAGAACAAGTTGTGTGGTATGGTATTCCTATTTTTCCTTTACATTCACTCATTCTGATGCATGATATATTTATTTAAGTACCAACTTGATGTATATCTACCGTGGCTTAGTGGTACTTCATGTTGTGTAGTGTGTGCAAGGTCCAGGGTTCGAGACTGACAGAGGTGTTTTATTTTGCTCCTGAGCAGAACAAGGGCTCTCACATACAGAGTGACTAAGGCACTTTTAAGCAGTTGTAAGTGGGTTTGCGCATTGCTTAGCCAAGCGCAAACAAGTGCAAACTCGCTAACTACTGCTTAATAGTGCTTACTCCCGCTAACCCCCGCACTCATTTCTTTGAAAGAAAAGAAAAATGGTGAGATAGGAAAGTGGTGAAAAAGGGGCACAAAGAGGGAAAGCCAGTATGGAAAATAGCTCGGGATGTGAAGGACAGGTGTAGGGAAGGTCCATAGCTGCCCATTTCTTTAACAGCAACAGCTGTGCATATGCAATAAATTTGGAGGTAGATATGAAACCTTCAACCCCTAAGAGAGGGGCAAGGACAACAAAAGTATGTTGTAATGCCAATTAAATAACATTTCATGTGTCCAGTGGACATGTGTGCAAAATGGGTAACTATCTATGGGGTGTAATTTTTTTTTGGGAGCAGATTGCCCTTTTTTTCAGGTGAGAGTGGAATGTGAGGTAGGGGAAGTAGGTATATTTGGGGAGGTAAGTTGGGGAGGTAAACAGACAAGACAAGATGCATACAGGGGTGGTATATGACACGTGTGGTGGGTGAACACCTTTGATGGGGAGGGATGTTTGGAAATCACAAGCCCATGAGCCCCCAGATGGAAACAGTGGGATTGAGGTCCCCACCCATGGGCAGTGACCACTCCACCTTCACAGCCCAGAGGGTGGCTGTGCTGGGGGCTGTGTAAGAGGGGCAGGCTGACCCAGGAGTTGCACCACTCGAGCCTCAAGCTGGCGTAGAGGTTCTGCAACAGAACGTTCAGTCTCTCTATGCACCACAGCCCGGACCGTTCGAAGGGTGATAGGTGGCCCTCCTCTGCCCATGCTTGCACGGGGGGGTGAGCCCTATCCCCTACAGTGCTTCCACCTGAAGGTGGCACAGGGCTAACAGAAGAGGAGGTCCCAGGCTGGGCACCGGATCTGCTGGTGTCAGGTGCCATGGCCAGCTGAGGTGGGACAGGTGGGTCCGCTGGGACTGACCTTCCCATACGAACTATGTTTTGGAGAGTTTAATAAAGATATGGGTTAGTAACAGTCAACAGCATTCCCAGTTAGTTATAACAGCATGCAGGAGTATTCCCATTAACCCAGCACACCAGATTTTCAACAGTTGAAAAGCAAGCATAACACATGCATATATATAGAACAATAGTGGACATTACAACAGCATGCAGGCTGAATTGATGGCAAAAGGCCACCAATATTGTGGTATATTAACAGGGCACATGCATAGAAATAAATGCAAATGTTTATAACCCAATAGAACATATGTCCCAACAAATGTTTTGAGATTAGACATACCGATTGAGGTGTGGAATTGCATTTTTTATGCACATACAGTAGGGTGGAAAAAGATAGCTCAGTTAACTTATATATCCTTCTAGTTTTCACTACAGTCCTATTAACTGCAGTTATATGTCCCTTATATGTATTATTACACTACCCAATGTCCTTATATTGTGCAATTGGATTTTGCAAGAGCATTATATACATGAGCTGTATCTTACCTACAAACTGTCCAAGATGCAGATGTTACTGCTACATATTTTGAGAGTTGCTCACACACACTACTGCTAAGATGGTACACTGACAGCTCTACTTTCATATAATTATCTAGATATGTTCAGGTGAAATTATCAGTTATATGTTACCAGCTCCCTACATTTCTGGCAGCACACTGACATTTCTGGGGAACACAATACCAAGCTACTCATGTGCCAGATTAACTTGTACATGCTGGGCATGAACCAACAGTTGAGGGCTGTAAATATACATAAAAGCTACTGGCACTCCCTTCATCCATGTTATATGGGCCTACCCAAGTGTGGGTTGACACTGCTTAATACAACACTACTATTTGTAGAATGCAGCAGTACAACAACATATCAAAGAAAATGACACAGATGCACTCCAGGAATTATACATCTATTAAAGGATTATTACACCTTTATTTATTGGGTTAAAACACTTTTTGAAGGCGCTCTCATTTATTTTATGTAACAGTGCATGCAGAATAATTACTAACCTGCCTGATGACGCAGCCTTTGCAGCCTATCTTCATGGGCTTACTGATTCATAGCCCAGACACCTGCAGCTGTGAAGTAAATGCAGTGATATTGAGGCATACCTATCCATAGTATAAACAAGCATAGCAATTCTTTACTACTTAATACAATGGCTACTTACTCAGTACTGGGGCATTAGGCATCATATGGGATTCCTGGATCCACTGGTCCAGTTGATCCTCCCTACATTGCTTTAGGTCAGAATAATGGTGCCTGACCTGCTCACCAGTCCAAGGAACACCAGTGGCACTGGTGAGATCATGAGCAAGACTGTTCCAGGCCTCCGTTTTATATTGGGTACCTTGGTACTGGCCCTTTAGGAGTCTTTCCTCATGATTGTGGACAAGGAGCCAAACCATTACTTTGGACTCCTCAATGCCCCGGCATTGCACTCTAAATTGGGTGCCTTCTCCAACACCGGCCATGCTGACTGCAGAAGGAAGCTACAACCAGTTATAGCAAGTATTCCCGCCTGTGGATCTTAAATATGCCTCATTTCCCACACTTATTTGTGATTGGCCAGTTTTGAAAAAACTCAGCTGTAGGCACACCTGCTTAGCTGATGTTGGCAATGTTTAAAATTCCTTTGATAGATATGTGTCTGTTGAAAGTGCATGTTTATGAAATGCTTTCATGGCTTAGTGGTTAAGTACTGTGACTATAGAGCTCAGTATCCTGAGTTCGAGCCCTGTCACTGCTTTTTATTTTCCTACTGGGCAGACCTGACTGGTTAAGGTACAGTAAAGGAGGTGTGGCCGTGTTTAACCGACTCTGCTCAACTTTGCCCAACGTTGCTCAACATTGCCTGATGTTGCGCTGGTTAGCGCGGTGCGCAGCTACGAGCAAATATGTTGTGATTGCGCTTATTAGCGCAGTGCGCAGCTACGCTCAAAGACATTGTGCTGGTTAATGCAGTGCGGAGCTATGAGCAATTGGATTTAAATATGCTCAATACTGGTAAAATGTGCTTAGCAGTACTTTATATTGTTTAAAATAGGGTACTCATGCCTCAGAATGCATAACCATTTCACCTTCATATATATATATATATATATATATATATATATATATATATATATATATATATATATAAAATTCATTCACTACTACATTTAACTTTTCAATGCTTTTTACAAAACTTATACATAAAAAATGTCACGAAATATTTTTGTATACAGATTTCCAACAGAAAATGGAAAGTGCAGTAGTGGAACTCGAACCGGGAATGCCTCCTCTTTGTGCAAAGGCTCTAAGCACTACGCTATCACTATTTTGCTTAATTTCATATATTTTTCTTATTATCCTCTTCTGGTGTCTAAGCTGCTAACTGTAGCTAAGCAATGGGCAAACACACTCAAATACGGGCAGCTATATCCGATGAAATAAAAAAAAATTTAAAAATCTTTCTATTTTTAATTTTGTCAGTTGTTTAACAGATGGGGGAGTGTAGTGTTACATTGCCCACATGTGAGCGGACTCGTTCATGTAACTTGACATTGCGGCATTTCTTCATTGCAGGGCCGTGAATTTTTTAACTGGTCGGCAGTCTGACATGCCCCCTACACTCGCCAATGCTCCGTGTAAGCTTTAGAGTTGAGGCAGCGTGCCCCCATTAATATGCATGGCGCGCTGCCATCATACTCTTGGACTTGCGCTTCCATGTAAGACTAATGTAGTCTTACACAGAAAATTAATAAATAAAATGCAAAGGAGCAAAGCAATGAAGGAGTGAAAATAGCAAAGTCCCATCCACAAATACACTCGCAGAAATAATGTAATCCAACACTCTCGAGTGAGAACTAAACGAATATAATTTAATATAATTGTAATGTGGGTTAGCGCTTTCGCTGATTAGCTTCTTCAGACCTTATACAACAAAATATCCGTAGACACAAGTTTAAATGCACCAAAAAGGCGCGAAATTTAAAATATCTAGTGCACTTTCTCTTTAATTAATACAATGAATGTTTAAAAATCATTAAAAACATTATTGACACCAATATGCCATTAACTAAAAACATATGCCCATTTGTATAATGCATATTAAAAATATATATACAAATAAATATATGCATGTGCATCATTAAATACATTGTGTATAAATACTACAATTTACTACTCATCTGTATTAGAGCATAGTTCTAACTAAATATACTCATTCACTCACTTAAATAAAAAACAAAAATATAAAAAATACACTAAAAATCATCTGTCAAACGTATTCAATTATTTGTTATACTTCAAGCTCCTCAATTTCAGTAGTGGTCTTAAGGGAACTTTACCATTAAGTCCTGGTGGCATATCAGACCTGAATTTAATAATCCATTGTGTTTCTCTAGCTTGTGTGTAGTTATCCACGTCTCCCCTCCTAATTGAGGTATGAATCTGTTCTAGAATCCTGAACATAAAAGAGTGATCACTACCTTCATCATGGACATGTCTAGCTAATGCATTGTGCAAATTCCCTTTCCTAATGTGGTAAATGTGTTCACGGATCCTATCTCTCAGGCAGCGATTCGTTTTTCCTATATAGAATGCTTGGCAAAGGTCACAGGATGCCATATATACCACATTCCTGGTCATACAATTTCCATGAGCCCTTATTTTGAAATCACCTAGGCCTAAGGGTACAAATGTATTGTCCGTGAGTATATAGGAACAGAAATTGCACATATTGCAGGGTCTGGTATAAAGTTGTTCTGCATACTGATCACTCCATTGTGACCTAGGGTAGCATAGAAGACTCTTTAAGTTCTTTTTATTCTTGTATATATACTTAGGTCTATCTCCAGTGATTTCCTTAATTTTTGGATCCACTGATAGGACGTGCCAATGTTTATTAAAGATGTCCTTGATAGGGCCTATATCTTTGGTATAATATACAGGAAACAGTACCTTTTGTATGGTCTCAGATGGATCTTCAGTTATTCTAACATCCTCAGTACTGTTCATATATACTTCTTCTGTATTGTTAGAGAAATAGGGTTTGGCTCTTGTATCCCTTAAACTTGACATATCATCTGTGATAGTCATCAGATCCATAGTATTATAACATCTCTCACTCAACATCTTCTTAAGTTTATCTTTATCCATTTCATAAGTTGCATCCACTGGAGTATACCTAGATATATGTATTGCTTGTCCTCTCACTATATTCTTATAGACATAGCCTGGGTGCATGCTATGTCGATGCAACAAGGTGTTTTTGTGACATGGTTTGCGATATAGCCCTGTATTCACCATACCATTGGCCATTTTCTCAACATAAATGTCTAAGAATCGAATATACTGATCTGACCATTCTACCGTAAACTTCAAGAACCCTGTGGATGTATTTATTTCTTCTAAAAACAACTCCAATTGTGTGGGTGTACCTGTCCAAACAAGGAACAGGTCATCCACAAAACGCCTATAGAAGGAAACATATTCCTTATAGAAATTACTCTCAAACAGGTGCCTATCCTCCCATTCCACCATGACAAGATTGGCGTAGCTATTGGCACACGAAGTGCCCATAGCCACGCCATCTCGCTGGAGGAAGATCTTGTCCTGAAAGCAAAATACATTGGAGTGCAACACTATATCCAATAAGCCAAGTAGCAATTCAATATTGGTATTTGCAATGGTTTCAACCCTCTTCAAATAACTGCCTATCATATCTATACCTTCATTATTCGGTATAACTGTGAACAAAGATTGAACGTCCATAGTTACGAATAAAATATCATCCAACTTATTGGATGAACTAGTGTATTGATACAAATCCAACAAAAATTGCTTGGTATCCCTGAGAATGTAACTGTTAGAATCTACAACAGGTCTTAAGAGACTTTCTATATAAATAGACAGAGGTTCAGTGGACCACCCCCTTCCAGCTACTATTGGTCTCATTGGTGGTTTGGTTAAGTCCTTATGCACCTTCGGAAGACCCTGTATGGCTGGTATCAATGGATATTGCACAAATAGAAAATCAAAGAGGGCTTGATCAATAATATCATTCTCATATAGGGTTTTTAAAGTAGTCTGTATTTTCATTATTAAGAAGTCTACCCTTGCATTAGTAATTGACTCGTAAAACCTCTGGTCTCCTAGCATAGTGAACATGTCATGTTGATATCTGTGGCCATCAAAAACCACAACTCCTCCGCCCTTGTCTGCTGGGCGGATGACAATGTCCTGCCTATTACATAAACTATTCAAAGCTACTCTTTGTTTATAAGACAAATTATATCAATTCTTATTATTAAAATCATAACGCCCCTTGTTTTTATATAGGTCGTCCTCTACTAATTTGCTATATGCCGCAACTAAAGGATGTGTCATGGGTATGAACGTACTTGGTTTTCTAAAGGAGGGACCAGAGGCAATGTCCTGTCCATTGTATGCAATCTTCAAAGATAGATTTCTAATAAATAACTTAAAATCCCTAAGTGTCTCCTCATACCTACTATATGTAGTGGGAATGAACGTAAGTCCTTTTGATAATACTTGTAATTCCTCCTGACTCAGTACATAACTGGACAAGTTAAAGACTAAGTTGTTTTCCTGACTTCCCACATCTTCTTTATATTCCTGTTGGATTGTCTGTCTGTTGAAATCTTCCGTTTCTGGCGCCCCCTGCTGATGGAGCGCGTTCTCCCTTCTCTCGTTAGCGTCCTGATAGGGAAAGGGTTCCTACTATTAAAAGTTTGTTCAAAACCCACTAGACTATCCATAGTGCTATTGCTAGCACTATTATCTGCATTTACTCTCTTTCTTGACAGATTCATAACTTTCCTCCTGACTACTGCTTCAGACTGTGCAGTCTCTTGTGTAGCAACTGCCCCTACATTGTCTATATCAACCTGCACTGTTAGTGAGGGAGTTTTGTCATTATTAACATTCTCATTTAAATTAATGACATTAACATCGGGTTCCACTGTAGCAGTATCAAGTACTACATTTGAAACACCTTCATTCACATCCATAACAGTACCAACATTATTCATTGCATTAATGTCCATATTAGCAGTAGACACTGTATCTCTATTGGGAGCTGCTTTACCCCTGGGCCAAGTGAATATATGGCCTAATCTAAAGTCATTACTGTCCCTCTGTAACTTCGCCCTCTTCTGATTAAGAAGGCGTCGCTCAAATTGTAGAACATTGTCCAAAAGTGAATTGCATACTTGGTCCACAGCGGAGGCAGGAAATATAGCATAAATGTCAGAACATTGCTTCTGTATCTCCTGCATCAATGCTTCCTCAATGGGACCAAAAAATTTATTTAACAACCTCATATAATTGAGGCTTACCTCAATGTTCAACTTCTGCCACTCGTACAGAAACTCCGGATGTAGAGTGCCTGTGGTAGGCATCTTAAGCACTCGTAACCCCCTCAGGATAAGTCTCCGCTGTATGCAGACCTCAAAGTGCTGCCTCTGGGTCTGCATCCGCTTCAATTTAATTAAGTCCTGTTCCATTTTTTCTGTCGCCAAACGTAGTTCCTCCCTATTGTAAATCGAGCCATTGTTCGCCTCATACGAGTCATCCTGTTCCCCAAACATTGCTAGGGGGTTAGTGTCTGTTCTTAGACAGTCCGCCAAACGATCCGTTGCAGGACGTGACATCACTGAAGCTTCCTGATCGCTTCTCACTGTGTAAGGCAATTCAACTAACTGTTGCACCCCTTTCATCATGCCTCCAGGCGGAACGAATAAGCTGGTAGATAAATTAAAACAAGTGTACCTTCCGCTCGAAGTTAATGCTCCATTGTATACGGCAAAAATGAAATAAATAAATAAAATGCAAAGGAGCAAAGCAATGATGGAGTGAAAATAGCAAAGTCCCATCCACAAATACACTCGCAGAAATAATGTAATCCAACACACTCGAGTGAGAACTAAACGAATATAATTTAATATAATTGTAATGCAGGTTAGCGCTTTCGCTGATTAGCTTCTTCAGACCTTATACAACAAAATATCCGTAGACACAAGTTTAAATATACCAAAAAGGCACGAAATTTAAAATATCTAGTGCACTTTCTCTTTAATTAATACAATGAATGTTTAAAAATCATTATTAAAAACATTATTGACACCAATATGCCATTAACTAAAAACATATGCCCATTTGTATAATGCATATTAAAAATATATATACAAATAAATATATGCATGTGCATCATTAAATATATTGTGTATAAATACTACAATTTACTACTCATCTGTATTAGAGCATAGTTCTAACTAAATATACTCATTCACTCACTTAAATAAAAAACAAAAATATAAAAAATACACTAAAAATCATCTGTCAAACGTATTCAATTATTTGTTATACTTCAAGCTCCTCAATTTCAGTAGTGGTCTTAAGGGAACTTTACCATTAAGTCCTGGTGGCATATATGGTTTGTGATGCACTAAATTATTAATTACATACTTGCTATCAACAATTTATATATATTTTTCTGTTATATACTGCATATTTTGAAGCTGATGACTTTAAAAGAAATGTAGCACTAAATGTTTTTAAGCTACACCCAGTAGTAACTAATTGAATAAGTGATACTTCAACTGCATTGGTTAACTTGGGTTTAATTTAATCAGTGTTTTTAGATATATGGAATGTGATTCATCTAACATTTATTGAATCTGAAGAAGCGTGCCTTTGTGGATGCACGCAAAAGCGCTTATTCTCCTGTTTTAATAAAGAAGTGTTTTTTTACGTGGTGGTGGCTTCCAGTTTATACTACATGTAGTTATCCACGTCTCCCCTCCTAATTGAGGTATGAATCTGTTCTAGAATCCTGAACATAAAAGAGTGATCACTACCTTCATCATGGACATGTCTAGCTAATGCATTGTGCAAATTCCCTTTCCTAATGTGGTAAATGTGTTCACGGATCCTATCTCTCAGGCAGCGATTCGTTTTTCCTATATAGAATGCTTGGCAAAGGTCACAGGATACAATATATACCACATTCCTGGTCATACAATTCCCATGAGCCCTTATTTTGAAATCACCTAGGCCTAAGGGGTGTACAAATGTATTGTCCGTGAGTATATAGGAACAGAAATTGCACATATTGCAGGGTCTGGTATAAAGTTGTTCTGCATACTGATCACTCCATTGTGACCTAGGGTAGCATAGAAGACTCTTTAAGTTCTTTTTATTCTTGTATATATACTTAGGTCTATCTCCAGTGATTTCCTTAATTTTTGGATCCACTGATAGGACGTGCCAATGTATATATACAAGAATAAAAAGAACTTAAAGAGTCTTCTATGCTACCCTAGGTCACAATGGAGTGATCAGTATGCAGAACAACTTTATACCAGACCCTGCAATATGTGCAATTTCTGTTCCTATATACTCAGGGACAATACATTTGTACACCCCTTAGGCCTAGGTGATTTCAAAATAAGGGCTCATGGGAATTGTATGACCAGGAATGTGGTATATATGGCATCCTGTGACCTTTGCCAAGCATTCTATATAGGAAAAATGAATCGCTGCCTGAGAGATAGGATCCGTGAACACATTTACCACATTAGGAAAGGGAATTTGCACAATGCATTAGCTAGACATGTCCATGATGAAGGTAGTGATCACTCTTTTATGTTTAGGATTCTAGAACAGATTTATACCTCAATTAGGAGGGGAGACGTGGATAACTACACACAAGCTAGAGAAACACAATGGATTATTAAATTCAGGTCTGATATGCCACCAGGACTTAATGGTAAAGTTCCCTTAAGACCACTACTGAAATTGAGGAGCTTGAAGTATAACAAATAATTGAATACGTTTGACAGATGATTTTTAGTGTATTTTTTATATTTTTGTTTTTTATTTAAGTGAGTGAATGAGTATATTTAGTTAGAACTATGCCCTAATACAGATGAGTAGTAAATTGTAGTATTTATACACAATGTATTTAATGATGCGCATGCATATATTTATTTGTATATATATTTTTAATATGCATTATACAAATGGGCATATGTTTTTAGTTAATGGCATATTGGTGTCAATAATGTTTTTAATAATGATTTTTAAACATTCATTGTATTAATTAAAGAGAAAGTGCACTAGATATTTTAAATTTCGTGCCTTTTTGGTGTATTTAAACTTGTGTCTACGGATATTTTGTTGTATAAGGTCTGAAGAAGCTAATCAGCGAAAGCGCTAACCTGCATTACAATTATATTAAATTATATTCGTTTAGTTCTCACTCGAGAGTGTTGGATTACATTATTTCTGCGAGTGTATTAGTGGATGGGACTTTGCTATTTTCACTCCTTCATTGCTTTGCTCCTTTGCATTTTATTTATTTATTTCATTTTTGCCGTATACAATGGAGCATTAACTTCGAGCGGAAGGTACACTTGTTTTAATTTATCTACCAGCTTATTCGTTCCGCCTGGAGGCATGATGGAAGGGGTGCAACAGTTAGTTGAATTGCCTTACACAGTGAGAAGCGATCAGGAAGCTTCAGTGATGTCACGTCCTGCAACGGATCGTTTGGCGGACTGTCTAAGAACAGACACTAACCCCCTAGCAATGTTTGGGGAACAGGATGACTCGTATGAGGCGAACAATGGCTCGATTTACAATAGGGAGGAACTACGTTTGGCGACAGAAAAAATGGAACAGGGCTTAAATAAATTGAAGCGGATGCAGACCCAGAGGCAGCACTTTGAGGTCTGCATACAGCGGAGACTTATCCCGAGGGGGCTACGAGTGCTTAAGATGCCTACCACAGGCACTCTACATCCGGAGTTACTGTACGAGTGGCAGAAGTTGAACATTGAGGTAAGCCTCAATTATATGAGGTTGTTAAATAAATTTTTTGGTCCCATTGAGGAAGCATTGAGGCAGGAGATACAGAAGCAACGTTCTGACATTTATGCTATATTTCCTGCCTCTGCTGTGGACCAAGTATGCAATTCACTTTTGGACAATGTTCTACAATTTGAGCGACGCCTTCTTAATCAGAAGAGGGCGAATTTACAGAGGGACAGTAATTACTTTAGATTAGGCCATATATTCACTTGGCCCAGGGATACAGCAGCTCCCAATAGAGATACAGTGTCTACTGCTAATATGGACATTAATGCAATGAATAATGTTGGTAGTGTTATGGATGTGAATGAAGGTGTTTCAAATGTAGTACTTGATACTGCTACAGTGGAACCCGATGTTAATGTCATTAATTTAAATGAGAATGTTAATAATGACAAAACTCCCTCACTAACAGTGCAGGTTGATATAGACAATGTAGGGGCAGTTGCTACACAAGAGACTGCACAGTCTGAAGCAGTAGTCAGGAGGAAAGTTATGAATCTGTCAACAAAGAGAGTAAATTCAGATAATAGTGCTAGCAATAGCACTATGGATAGTCTAGTGGGTTTTGAACAAACTTTTAATAGTAGGAACCCTTTCCCTATCAGGACGCTAACGAGAGAAGGGAGAACGCGCTCCATCAGCAGGGGGCGCCAGAAACGGAAGATTTCAACAGACAGACAATCCAACAGGAATATAAAGAAGATGTGGGAAGTCAGGAAAACAACTTAGTCTTTAACTTGTCCAGTTATGTACTGAGTCAGGAGGAATTACAAGTATTATCAAAAGGACTTACTTTCATTCCCACTACATATAGTAGGTATGATGAGACACTTAGGGGTTTTAAGTTATTTATTAGAAATCTATCTTTGAAGATTGCATACAATGGACAGGACATTGCCTCTGGTCCCTCCTTTAGAAAACCAAGTACGTTCATACCCATGACACATCCTTTAGTTGCGGCATATAGCAAATTAGTAGAGGACGACCTATATAAAAACAAGGGGCGTTATGATTTTAATAATAAGAATTGATATAATTTGTCTTATAAACAAAGAGTAGCTTTGAATAGTTTATGTAATAGGCAGGACATTGTCATCCGCCCAGCAGACAAGGGCGGAGGAGTTGTGGTTTTTGATGGCCACAGATATCAACATGACATGTTCACTATGCTAGGAGACCAGAGGTTTTACGAGTCAATTACTAATGCAAGGGTAGACTTCTTAATAATGAAAATACAGACTACTTTAAAAACCCTATATGAGAATGATATTATTGATCAAGCCCTTTGATTTTCTATTTGTGCAATATCCATTGATACCAGCCATACAGGGTCTTCCGAAGGTGCATAAGGACTTAACCAAACCACCAATGAGACCAATAGTAGCTGGAAGGGGGTGGTCCACTGAACCTCTGTCTATTTATATAGAAAGTCTCTTAAGACCTGTTGTAGATTCTAACAGTTACATTCTCAGGGATACCAAGCAATTTTTGTTGGATTTGTATCAATACACTAGTTCATCCAATAAGTTGGATGATATTTTATTCGTAACTATGGACGTTCAATCTTTGTTCACAGTTATACCGAATAATGAAGGTATAGATATGATAGGCAGTTATTTGAAGAGGGTTGAAACCATTGCAAATACCAATATTGAATTGCTACTTGGCTTATTGGATATAGTGTTGCACTCCAATGTATTTTGCTTTCAGGACAAGATCTTCCTCCAGCGAGATGGCGTGGCTATGGGCACTTTGTGTGCCAATAGCTACGCCAATCTTGTCATGGTGGAATGGGAGGATAGGCACCTGTTTGAGAGTAATTTCTATAAGGAATATGTTTCCTTCTATAGGCGTTTTGTGGATGACCTGTTCCTTGTTTGGACAGGTACACCCACACAATTGGAGTTGTTTTTAGAAGAAATAAATACATCCACAGGGTTCTTGAAGTTTACGGTAGAATGGTCAGATCATTATATACCATTCTTAGACATTTATGTTGAGAAAATGGCCAATGGTATGGTGAATACAGGGCTATATCGCAAACCATGTCACAAAAACACCTTGTTGCATCGACATAGCATGCACCCAGGCTATGTCTATAAGAATATAGTGAGAGGACAAGCAATACGTATATCTAGGTATACTCCAGTGGATGCAACTTATGAAATGGATATAGATAAACTTAAGAAGATGTTGAGTGAGAGATATTATAATACTATGCATCTGATGACTATCACAGATGATATGTCAAGTTTAAGGGATACAAGAGCCAAACCCTATTTCTCTAACAATACAGAAGAAGTATATATGAACAGTACTGAGGATGTTAGAATAACTGAAGATCCATCTGAGACCATACAAAAGGTACTGTTTCCTGTATATTATACCAAAGATATAGGCCCTATCAAGGACATCTTTAATAAACATTGGCACGTCCTATCAGTGGATCCAAAAATTAAGGAAATCACTGGAGATAGACCTAAGTATATATACAAGAATAAAAAGAACTTAAAGAGTCTTCTATGCTACCCTAGGTCACAATGGAGTGATCAGTATACAGAACAACTTTATACCAGACCCTGCAATATGTGCAATTTCTGTTCCTATATACTCACGGACAATACATTTGTACACCCCTTAGGCCTAGGTGATTTCAAAATAAGGGCTCATGGGAATTGTATGACCAGGAATGTGGTATATATGGCATCCTGTGACCTTTGCCAAGCATTCTATATAGGAAAAACGAATCGCTGCCTGAGAGATAGGATCCGTGAACACATTTACCACATTAGGAAAGGGAATTTGCACAATGCATTAGCTAGACATGTCCATGATGAAGGTAGTGATCACTCTTTTATGTTCAGGATTCTAGAACAGATTCATACCTCAATTAGGAGGGGAGACGTGGATAACTACACACAAGCTAGAGAAACACAATGGATTATTAAATTCAGGTCTGATATGCCACCAGGACTTAATGGTAAAGTTCCCTTAAGACCACTACTGAAATTGAGGAGCTTGAAGTATAACAAATAATTGAATACGTTTGACAGATGATTTTTAGTGTATTTTTTATATTTTTGTTTTTTATTTAAGTGAGTGAATGAGTATATTTAGTTAGAACTATGCTCTAATACAGATGAGTAGTAAATTGTAGTATTTATACACAATGTATTTAATGATGCACATGCATATATTTATTTGTATATATATTTTTAATATGCATTATACAAATGGGTATATGTTTTTAGTTAATGGCATATTGGTGTCAATAATGTTTTTAATAATGATTTTTAAACATTCATTGTATTAATTAAAGAGAAAGTGCACTAGATATTTTAAATTTCGCGCCTTTTGGTGTATTTAAACTTGTGTCTACGGATATTTTGTTGTATAAGGTCTGAAGAAGCTAATCAGCGAAAGCGCTAACCTGCATTACAATTATATTAAATTATATTCGTTTAGTTCTCACTCGAGAGTGTTGGATTACATTATTTCTGCGAGTGTATTTGTGGATGGGACTTTGCTATTTTCACTCCTTCATTCCTTTGCTCCTTTGCATTTTATTTATTTATTTCATTTTTGCCGTATACAACGGAGCATTAACTTCGAGCGGAAGGTACACTTGTTTTAATTTACACAGAAAATTAGTAAATCCTGGGGAGCATCTACCAATAGAACATACATTGTAATGACTGCATCTACCAATAAAACATACATTGTAATGACTGCATCTACCAATAAAACATACATTGTAATGACCGCATCTACCAATAAAACATACATTGTAATGACTGCATCACCAATAATACATACATTGTAATGACTGCATCTACCAATAAAACATACAGTGTAATGACTGTATCACCAATAATACATACATTGTAATGACTGCATCTACCAATAAAACATACATTGTAATGACTGCATCAGCAATAATACATAAATTGTAATGACTGCATTACCAATAAAACATACATTGTAATGACTGCATCACCAATAATACATACATTGTAATGACTGCATCACCAATAATACATACATTGTAAAGGCAGCATCTACCAGTAAAACATACATTGTTATGGCAGCATATACCAATAAAGCATACATCATAATGACAGCATCTATCAATATCTCATAAATTGTAATGAAAACATCTACCAATAAAACATACATTGTAATGACCGCATCTACCAATAAAACATACATTGTAATGACTGCATCACCAATAATACATACATTGTAATGACTGCATCTACCAATAAAACATACATTGTAATGACTGCATCACCAATAATACATACATTGTAATGACTGCATCTACCAATAAAACATACATTGTAATGACTGCATCAGCAATAATACATACATTGTAATGACTGCATCACCAATAAAACATGCATTGTAATGACTGCATCACCAATAATACATACATTGTAATGACTGCATCTACCAATAAAACATACATTGTAATGACTGCATCAGCAATAATATATACATTGTAATGACTCCTCTACCAATAAAACATACATTCTACTGGCAGGAAACAAGTAGCACTAGTCATACTCCTTTGTCTCAAACAGGTGTGTGACACAGTGAGCAGAAACTCATCATTTACACACTATGGTGTGTGGCTTTTGCTTGAGCAGGTTGATAAGGGTAGGTTGGAAAATTAGTTCATAAATAAGGAAACAGTAAAGTCTTCTTGATTTTCTGTCTCAAAAAAAGGAAAACAAGATCCAGAAAGGAAGTTTATAAATGAGCCAAAAATTTAAAGAGATGCCAAGGACAAAGCAGAATTCTGATTTTAAACTGGTCTTTTAAAGCAGTGCCTTAGTTCATCTTGAATTTTTAGAGAACTACTGAGTTTCCCTCGTGTTTTACCTTGTGCCCCATAAAATGTTTCACTGTTTGGCAGTCATGTGAAATACTAAAAATGTCAAATTTCCTGCCATTCATAAAACATCTTTTAATGCAAAATGTGTGGCATTGACTTTTTAAGTGAATTTATTTATTTATTTGATGTTTGTCTGCCAGGATAGTCCACAGCAAGGAACCTGTTTTCAATGGAGTCCTGGGGAGAAAAGCTCTAGAAAAACATTACAGTTACAGATTACAACTCAGGAGTGAATTGTAAGAAGTACCCAAATTGAGTAAAAAGTTGATATTAGAAACAACAGATTGATATAATGCAATAACTAACTTTTTTAACACACAATTAAGTTCTTAAGAGTTATGCTGATTCCTGCAGTTTATTACGTAAGTCCTGATTCCAGCAGTTCTTAAAAGTTATGCTAATTCCCATAGTTTTTTAGAAAAGTAAAAGTATAGGAAGCTATTTACAAGCATTTTGGGTTCAAGAGAGTAGGTGAAGTGTGGGAAGATTATGTATGATGGATGCAGGAGCAGTCTCATTGTGAAGTTAGGTGTGAGTGGAGTAAGGTTTTGAATGAAGAGAGGCTGCTAGTAGTACAGATGAGAGGAGGGAGAGAATTCCATTGGTGTGCTAGAGAGAAAGACATTAGTTGTTTGCCTGGAGGCCGGGCTGGCTTATGTAGTTCAGTTAGATTTTGGGAATTAGATCTGAGAGTTCTATCAGGCTAATGCATTTTAAAAGTGGTGGAAAGGGAGGGACAGAGGGTTGGGTTGAAAATAAGTTTATGTGCTTGGATTAGTTGAATGTAGGTCAGATAATTGGTTAGTTCGAGCCACTTCAGTTGATGGAGGGCAATACAGTGGTGGGAAGTGGAGTCATGTTGCAAATTTTGATATTTTATTATAGCAAGAGGAGGGTTTTGTTTTGAGGAAGGATTGAAGGTTAGTAAGGATGCAAGCACCGTATAGGAGAGATGGGATAAGGTAAGTATTAGCAAGGATGACTCTGGTGGAGGGAGAGATATAACGATTGTGGCGCTAAAGCATGTCAATTTTCTTTAGTGTTTTTTTGATATTTTTACTTGTTTTCTGAACTTTAGCTGATCATCAATGAGGACTCTTAGTAGTTTAGCATTAGGAACTATTTCTAGAAGAGTATTGTTTTGACTGGTTATTGAGACTGAAGTTTTATCTAGGGTGGTGGTTTTGGTAGGGGTAAATATCATACATTTGGTTTTATTTGCATTTTGTGCTAGATGGTTGTCTAGCATCCATTGTTAAGTGGAAGAGAAGGCATGTTGTGTTAATTTAGTTAATATGGAGATAGAGGAGGTAGAGCAGATTATCATTGTGTCATCGACATATTGGATGAGGTTGGCATTAGGGATGGCTTGGGAGAAGTTGATGAATATATTGAACAGAAGGGGACCTAGAATTGTACCCTGAGGGACACCTGTGGGGGTATTAAGGGAAGGGGAAGTGGCTTTTTTCCATTTGACTGCTTATTGCCTATTTGAGAGGTAACTGTTGAGCCAGCTAATAGATTGGTGGGATAGATTTAATTTGGAGAGTTTTGTGAGAAGCAGGTTGTGAGAGATGGTATCAAATGCCTTAGAGAGAGGTCTAGGAGAAGACTTAAAACCATACCTTTCAACTTCTATTCCCAAGAATCAGAAACAAGGACAAAACTAATGAGATGGCAAAGGCTAAAATAAGAGTCCATTTTTAAGTGCTAATTACTGGGGGTCAAATAGATATATACATATATTGTTTTTGAATAGTTTGCCATTAGAGCTACCTAAAGGAAAACATTATTTACATCTGTTAAATTTGATGTAATATATTGTTTTATGTGAATATCATGCCTAAAAACATTTCACTTTTTAAAATAATATGAGTTTGTCCCTAGATAATACCAGTTGTCTAGATGGGGAATATATGAACATCTAGCAGACGTGTTCCTCATCATTCCTATTCAAGGAGATTTGAGCAGTATAATGACTGAACATATATTCTTATATCACTCAATGAATGGCAAACTACTGACATAATCCAGGGAATATCATGACATTTGTTTGAATTACACATTTAGTAATGAACTGTGTACCACAGAGTTTTACTCCAGAGTATCTCATGACATTTATTTCAGTTACACAAGGAGTAATGAATTGTGTACCACAGAGTTCTGGTTTGGTCACTGCATTATGAAGACATTTCTTTGCAGTACTCTGCTTAGATGAAAACAGTTGTATTGGCAACTTTATAGAGAAATGTGTAAAAGGTAGACAGACAAGTAAAGTATAAGATGCCTTGAACTTGTAAACCACTTGCATCCATCCATTCATCTATCTATACATCCATTCATCCATCCATCTAGCTAGCTATCCTTCCATTTTAAGTTATACATGACTCATATTGATCCCAGAAAATGTTTAGTAGGCAAGAAAGGAAATGGAATAGATTTTCAGGCATTTTATCTTTAATAAACACACCACACAGACATGCAGACAGAATTTTGAAGACACAAATCCACCTACTATATATCTTTGGATGTGGGAAGAAACAGGAGTACTCAGAGGAAATGAATGTGAACAGTCAAATGATGTGCAGACTTCAGTTTATAAAGCAAATCCTTGAAGTTGTGTGATTATGCATATCGATATACAAAAGTTCTTCATCTTTCTATAAATGGTAACCTTCTGATGGCTGTAGCCAAAATTAAAATTTTGTGAACTTCTAGAACTAAGATCTTTATTTAACAAATAGTCCTGTAGCCTTAAGCTCAGAAATAGTCAGATGCATGCCAGCTGTGTGGAATAAGGGATAAAGGCCTGTCGGTGGTGAAGATGACCCAATATTGTTTGGCATGGGAGAAACTGACTCCTGCTAGCTCATCTAAACTGGGAGGAGGGAGGTGGCTGTGGTTTGGCTCTTGGGCACTAGGTGTTGCACCCATGGGATGTGGGTCTAGTGAGCACATGCCTGCCATAATATAAATGCACTTAGATGTGGATTCAGCATGTGGGGCATGCTTCAGATGGTGGCAGCATTGAGCCGCAGAATGTGAGGGGGTCCCCCCACTAGGTGGTAGTAGACCATTCCACAACACCAGCAAACTGGCCACTTACTACCACCTGAATCTCATAGTGGGAAAAATTGATGGCCAATATGGCTTACTAGAAAGAGAGAAATGAATGCATCGCAGGACTGTGACCTTGACCAAGAATGCCTCTGTCCTACCCTTGTTGGACAACTGACACATTTTCTTGTGGGTGGAGTAGCCATCAGGCAAGATCTTCCAGGCAAGCCAAAAAAAGCAGTTCCAAGCCCGATGACATGGGAGTATGAGTATTAAAACAGAGGGTAGCCCATATGTTGAGCATCAGACTAACAAATCTACATTATTGCAAGTTCCAGATATGACTCAGTAGAAGAAGGGAAGCAGTTTTTATCCCCTTATAACTAAAAGAAGACAAACCAAACATCTACTTGAAAGGTGGAGGATTGGCTAGTTTTTCAATCAGTGAATAGTTACTGTTTATTATGTGGAATATCCCATTGTTTGGAAGGTAGCAACCAGTTCTCTAATTAAACTGCACCTCTGGTAGAGTGTGTCTAGTTAAATTATTTCCCCTTTGATACATCAGCTGACCCTATGTGTTTGATAAGCTGCACTAGCAGTAGGGGACATCTGAGCCTGTGCATGTGAGAAGGTACACCATGACTAAAAAATAATATTCGTACTTCAGGCAGGTGGTCCTAGTTTATTGTGCAGAAGAATGAGTAGTTATACACAGACATCAATTGCCTAGGTACTATCCTGATTTACATTTACCCCACAAACTAGCACTACTGTTAACGGGGTAAGTACATTGGCCCAAAGATACGTTTCAAGCATGACCTGAGCCTATAAGGCAAAACACAAATATTCAAACAAAAAATATAAACCAAAATGATCATACAAGCTTTTCTTAATATGATGTACCAAATTTCCCAATCTGATAGTTTACCTAGAATATGCAAAAGAAGTGCAATGCAATTTTTCAATTTAATTGTTAATTGAAGTAGGTATCAATACGTAAGCCATACTTAAGGGACTTCATGAAGATGAATATTTCAGTCAGTGTTTTCACTGCAGCATGCTTGATAAGAATACTATTACTTGACAATACTCAACTTTTTCTTTTTTGGCTTTTCCCAGTTAGGGGTCACCACAGCAGATCACCTGCCCGCTCATGATTGTCAGTGGAGTTTTACGGTGTTGAGTTGCCAGCCCAGTGCCCAACCTTCCACAGAAGGCACACACACCTACGCATTCATGCCTAGGGCCAATTTAGAGTATCCAATCTACCTACAGCATGTCTTTGGGATGTGGGAGGAAACCGCAGCACCCGGAGGAAACCCACGCGACCACAGGGAGGACATGCAGACTCCGCACAAAAGGCAAGGCACGCCAGCTGAGGATCGAACCAGAGACCCTCTTGCTGTGAGGTGGCAACGCTAACTGTTGCACCACCACGGCCGCCCTACTTGACAATATTCTTAACACCTTTGAGAAATATAACATGTCCAGATCTTGTATCCAAAACTTTTTGCAGCTAATGTACTGGGGGGTGGGCACATTGAAATATCTGAGATACTTTGTACTGAGGTTCGTAAGACTTCTCCTAACAAACCATTACTGAATAAACCTAGATCAGAAGGTCATTATAAGCATAGTCTGAAGCCACTACTAAACACCTACTTATGGAGACCACATACTGAGCTTGTCACAAAAAGGTAAGTACATCTTTTAGCCCCTGGAGACATTATATATGTGTACAAAATAGGTTTCATAACTTCCTAGTTCTATGGAGCAAGTGTTATGGCTATACCTGTTTATTCGCTAATATCAGCCTTTGATTTTCCCTCAGTTAACAATTTGTTTGAACAGCATGTCTTCATATTCTAGGATTTTACCAACTAACAGCATTATCTTCCTTTGGTTCAGGCTGGAGCACTTGGTTATTGTGGTATGTTTTTTTTTAAATCATCTTCATTAAACTTTCACTTATATCATAGACAAACATACATTAACAGAAAAGAAAACAAACCATATTAACAATTTTTCCATTCACATACATTGTGCATCACATCTTTTCTTTGCTTGTAACTGTCAGTCCAGCATTACATAAATTGCTGAATCCCTGCCTACCCTTAAACCTCACTCCTCCTCGTTAACATTATTCTGCATGTATTGTTCCCACAACCTCTATTTACTTCTATGTAATCTGTTCCTTCCTTTTCTAAAGATCCATCTTTCAGTTGCTTTATCTCTTTTATGATGTACAGTATTTGAAAAACAGTTGGATTAGACTTGTTTATCCATTTTCTAGTAATTGCTTTTCTGGCAGCCAATAGAATTAAACTTAGCAAAGCCTTATTATTTCTAGGCAGTTCATCTCCTATTTTCCAGCTTGTGGGTGGCATGTAGGTTTTTGTACACCTATTTGAAGTGTGTGGGTATTCATTCAGCTGTGCAGGTGGCAGGTGGGAAAGCACATTGGTTAATTTGAGTTTGCAGCAGCTTGAATCAGCTGGGTTACTTTTAGCGTTTACTGGATTTCAGAGAAGTTGGGTTAAGGGGAGTTTTCAGGGGTGGAGAAGGGGGGTGTCCTTTTGTGAGTCAAAGGGAAGACCGGGGGGCGCATTTTCCCATTAATGTCCAGGCATTTTGTCAGTTGTTCATGCAATTTCCTGATTCAGCAGTTGCAGTTGAATTAATAGATGGATTTTCTGAGGGATTTTCTATTAAATCAGGGGTGGGAAGAGAGGGGTCAGTTGGTAGGAATCTGTATTCTTGGCAGAGGAAGGAAGACATTTTGTAAGGCTTGGAGAAGGAATGGTGGGTGGGTAGGTTATTGGGTTTGACTGATACTCCTTCCTTTAACAGCTTTAAGGTTTCTCCATTGGGTTGGTTCCTAAGAAGTCAGCAGGGAATTTCATTTGATTCACCATTAGCCTTACCCTGAGGGGAATTCTATGTATGATTTAATTTTGGGAGATGATGCAAAAGTCAGTTATTGTGTCTTTGGATGATGCAGTGCAGGTCATTCAGGAGCTTACAGGCCCATGGTTGGTTATGATAGATACTGAATTTGTTTTTTGTTTATTATCTGTTTAAGAGGAATGGCAGTTGTTGGGCAAGATAGTTGAGTTGCAGTTTTACTTTGCAACTGACTTTTTTTTTCTTCTTGTCCCACCCTTCTTACATTCAACAATTAACACCTCTTATCCCCCTATCCAACTTTAACTCTGCTAAGATTTCATGTAAAACTGTAATGTCAACCCTGTTTTTTCTCACATTGTAACAAATCTAACAGGAATATGTACCAATGAATTTTTCTTATTTTACTTGACTTATTTATGTGTGTGTGCGTGTGTAATTTTACCTTTTGATTTTTTGACTGTATTTTCACCGCAGTTGTGGATTTTTTGTCATGATGTGTAATACCATCATTCTTCAGTAGTACTACATAAATATAAATGCATTGTCTTCATATTATGTTGTTGTTTATGGAGCTTTTCTCCTGGGACTCCATTGAAAATGGGCTCTTCTTGGCCCAAAGGACTATCCCGGTAAACAAACTGTAAAATAAATAAATAAAAATAAATAAGGCAGTGCTGATGTGATGCTCAGTGGCCTGTGCTTCTTTGAGAGGTTTAGAGTTGCTTTCCAGTAGACTCGGCAGTAGTTGAGGGGGGTAGCCAGAAGGCAGTATGTTGTCTGGATGACTTCTTAAGAGTAGGTGAATGATTTGTCGGAGAATTGCAGGGTGTGCCTGTGTTTTTGGGGATGTATGAGGAACTGGGTGTTCTGTTAGTTAGGCAGCAGTTAGAAGGCTCAAGCAAGGCATTGTTTTTCCTGGGATTGCTAGCAGATGCAGGCCATGGTTTGTTTTGTTTACCATATGTGAAGGTAACAGGTTTGAAAGAAAAGACTTAGTGGGGAAATCCAAGGACAAGGTGTGGATTAAGGGGCAGTTCACCCAGGTTGTTCCTTTTGAGGGTTAGTGGCCTTTTGTTGAATGGGGGATGTCAAAGGAAAAACTTCAAAGACCAATACACGTAAGGTTCAGGTTAAGGCACTTTAATTCTTGCAGCAAGGAGACAAAAACATGCATGCAAAAATACAGAGTTTGTCTAACTAAAATCAGGAAGTGAAGCCATTCTTATACTATTCTTACAAGACATTGCCTACTGAAGCTGACATAGTAAATCACAAGTTTACAATATTGTTTTTCACAGCAGTTGTTGCTCATGATTTTCTGCTGACATGACATAACATTTCTAGATTCATGAGAAAACTTTGGAAAAATAACATGGCCTTGGAGACCGCAGCTAGTTGCAATTTTTTCTACAGTGCTGTGTTACATTTCAAGGTACTCTACTCATTCGAGCACAAAGCAATCACAGATTATAGTTCATATTCTTCAAGCGGTCTTTGTTCTACTTTATCTATCCTTCCTGCAGCTGTGTATGTTCTCATAACACAGACAGGGCTAATTGTCTAAGTTTAATAACATTATAGAAAGCAGTATTGTTCTAGTCATTATTTTCCTAACTTAGCAGAAAATCATCTGCTTCTCAGTTAATTTCCTAAGACATAAACAAGATTTTAGCTGCGCTGACAAAATACAAGGTCAGAAAGCATTTACCATTAATATGGATTTGTTCAGCATAAAGCAGAATAAATGTATTAAACATTTTGGGCTTCTAAAAAAGCACTAATGCACACATATTAATACATATTTTTCTAACATTTCCCCCCTAGTAATACTTTTATTCTACTTTCAAAAGCATAAACAATTTGTTTCTTTTCCTAACCTCTTCCATTTTGGATTTGCAGTTAAGAAAGGCATTCAGTTTAACTTATGAAAGCATCTCAGTCTTCAACAGTTCAGTACCTTGATATAAGGTTTCAGAAAACGACAAATCTATAAAATCTTTCATCAATCTTTTCATGCAGGGGATGCCACAACAAACACATACTCCCAACAGGAGCATTCCTACACAAATAGCAAGCAAGATGTTCATTAGGATGGAACCCCACTCCCCCCAAACCATTTCTGGAAAAAGTCCGTCACTGGATTTGGGCCTGGTTTGGTCATGGTCGACACTTGCTGAATCACCTCAAGGTGGTCTCGTGCTGGTTGTCAGGAATATACGAACAGCATTCTTCTTGGATTAAAGCGCACATACCACCTCTCGCCACTAGGGTGAAGTCAAGAGCCATGCAGTTTTGAAGCACCACAGTTCTCATAGCATTCAGTTCATCAGTCACTAATTCGAGAGCAGAAAAAGTTGCATTGCTCATTACTTTGAGGAGTTTAGACAGTTTTCTCAACTCCCAAATTGATTTCACTGCTCCATATGCTGGTAATATGCCTGCCCACGATATGACAGTGTCACTCAAGTCCATATGTGTTAGTTTATCGCCCATGGAATGATGGTTTCTCCAGCCCGCCTCGATCTGTCCCACTGGATTCTCAGGTTTCCTGACAGGTTTCTTGGTGACCTCTTGTGCATTTCAAATTTTACCTCAAGGCAAAACTGCAGTGTGTCGTATGGCCGGAACCAGGTAACCCAAACAACAACTGCCGGACCAATTCTCAGGTAACTATTTATAGGCCTTTTTGCCACATACAAAATAACAACTAACATATGCTTGCCCTGCATGAAACATTTTCTTGTTTATTATAGACAGTTGCTTAAAAAGAACAGGATTATGTTGTACTTCATTAATTGTTTTGTGCATTGATTTAAGAAACGAGTCATAGTCTGTATCACAAATAGAACCTGCATTATTAGCTTTGGTGTAACATTTGTAAGGAAAAGTCATATTGCAATTACTCCAACCCACCTGGACAGTATCATTTTTATAAAAACACACAATTCCCTTTTGTGTAACAGGCAGATGCAATGCTATTTTATCTCGTGATTTAACAGTTGTAGTAGCATAAACCAAGTTTTCCCAGGTCTCATTGACCCCTAGGTGGACTGCAGTCATCAATAATCCCCCGTATGCTGTTGGTATAGCTGTACAAACCCAACAATTTGAAACATTAAAAGTCTCAGCATACACATGTTTGATCGCTTGGTAAGTGTTAAAGTTTGGATGTCAGTCTATGAGTAACGCATCGCGTTTATTAGGTTTAGCTTGTGTGGCTGGAAAAAGGAAAGGCTACAACAAAAAGATTACTGTCACCAGTATAGCCAACATGATAATCATGCATTTTTTTTGTGGCTGTTCTGCATTCCTGTATGCTCTGGATTTTGTCATTTTTACTCTTGTGGTATAACAGTAACAAGATTTTTGTCTAGTTCAAAGTTTTTAACCAGTTTACAGTGTGTCAGATGAATCCAGGATGCTCGCTCTGCGATCTTGACTGCAGTGGGTGTTGACAGTAGCACTTGGTATGGCCCTTCCCACTTTGGTGACGTCCAGTTTTTCTTCTTGACGACTTTCACCCAGACCCACGTGCCTGGGACTACTGCTGCTTCCGATGGTCTGGTTTGTTCCTTATCTGAAATAGAATTAAACTGCAAAAGGTGTTTAGAATTCAACATTCTCCTCATATACTCAGCAAGTGTACAGTCGGCTTCCTGATCTGCAGGCATGAGAGGTTTCCACTGAAGTATATAATATGCCCTCCCAAATAACTTCTCAAAAGGAGTCAATCCCTTTGCATTCGGAACAGTTCTCATGCTCAACAGTGCCAGGGGCAGACAATACACCCAATTTCTATGTGTTTGCTCAATGAGCTTCCTTAATTTATTTTTTAACATCCCATTGTACCTCTCTACCAATCCTGCAGATTGTGGGTGATACACACAATGATTTTTCAAAGAAATTCCAAAATACCTGCTCAGCTGTTGTATGGTTTGGTTTACAAAATGTGTGCCACTGTCACTGTAGATCTTTTCGGTTATGCCAAATCTAGGAATAATTTATTTAACAAGGGTTTTCGCAACAGTGGCTGCATCTGGACTTTTGGTTGGAAAAGCTTCCACCCATTTGGAAAATATATCTACAATGACAAGACACTACTTCTTATTTTCGCATTTGTTCAGTTCTATAAAATCCATACAGATAGTGTGGAATGGATACGGCGGTGTAGGGAAACTCCCTTGCTTGGGCTTCAACACCCCTTTGTATGAGGTTTATTACAAACGTGACATGACAAACAAATATTTTTAGTACAGTTTATGAATCCATATGTTGTGAACACTCGGTTCACTAACTGTACCATGCCCCCTGTTGAGACATGGCATTGCCCATGGCTCAACAAAGCTGCATATCTAAACAAGTTAGATGGCAATATCGGTTTTCCCTCTTTGGAGATGTACAACCCTTCCTTGAGAATTGCTCCTCGTTTTATCCATTTTTGTTCTTCAACCTGCGTAGTAAGTGTCTGCATTGTTTTCAACATTTCTAAGTCTAAAATCTCAGAAGGTTGTAATTCCTCATTCAAAAGAAATGCTTCTGAAGCTGCCTGCTTTGCAGCTGTATCAGCCCTTGCATTCCCTTTTGAAATTGTATCCTGTTGCTTGGTATGAGCTATGCATTTACAAATAGCTACTTTCTGAGGTAACTGAATAGATTCTAAAAGATCTAAAATAAACTGTGCATGATTGATTGGTTTGCCAGTAGATGTTATCATTCCTGGATTTTTCCACTGTTGCGCAAAAACATGTACAGTAGAGAAAGCGTACTGGCCATCAGTAAAAATGTTCACACATTTACCCTTTGAATGATTTAAAACCTCAACAGAAATATTTTTCTGTGGTAGATATCAGCAATGCGTTCTTTTTGATACCGATACACCCTGACAGCCAACATTGGTTTGCATTCAAATTTCAGTGGGAAAAGGTATACATACACGCGTGTTAAGGCAATCAGTTCTGCTGCCTGTGCAGATAAATTGTGTGGTAAAGATTTTGCTTCTATAATCTCAGTATCAGAAACTACTGCATATCCTACTAGGTTCTGTCCTGTGGGACCCCTTTTGCATGAGCCGTCCACGTAGTATGTCACCTCGGCATCATCCAAGGGAACATCCGTAAGGTCTTTTCTAAGCAGTGTCTTTTGCTCAATCTCCTGCACGCAGCTGTGCAGTGTGCCATCTGCAGGACTTGGAAGCAAGGTAGATGGATTCAAAGTTGTACATCGTTCAATTGTCATATGAGGTTCACTCAACAATATAGTCATACAGGAAAGATGCCTAGCAGGAAAAATATATGCTACTTTTTCTTGCAGTAAAATAATCACGACTGCATGAGGCACTCTCAATGTGAGAGGGTGGAACAACACTACTGAGGCTGAAGCCTGTACTGCCATTGCAGCTGCGACTACTGCTTGTACACAGTGTGGCAATGACTGCGCCACTGGGTCCAGTTGTGATGAGTAGTAAGCAATGGGGCGTTGTTTGTCCCCATGCTGTTGCGTTAGCACTGATGTCATATAACCTTGCTTACAATCTACAGTTTGGAAAAAATGTTTATGATAGTTTGGTAATCCTAAAACTAGTGAGGATGCTATCAACTGTTTCAATTTGCAGAAAGCAGATTCTGCTTCTGGTGTCCATTGTAATAAATCCTGTGCTGCCATAGGCTTCTTGTATATCAAGTTGGTCAGCAGTGCAGATTCCAAAGCATAGTTTGGGATCCAGCTCTGACAAAAGTTGCTCGTACCCAGGAAGGACATCATTTCCTCCTTGGTAGTGGGTTTCGGTGCTTGTAAAATCGCTATTTTTCTGTCCTCATTTAATGTTCTGCCCTCTTTGGATATTACATATCCTAGGTATCTAAATTGCTTTTTCCAAAGCTGCAATTTATTTTTATTTACTTTATGTCCCTGAATAGCTAAAAATTGTAACAATGCTACAGTATCTTCCTTACAATCTTGCTGGGTGGGGGCTGCCAGCAGGATGTCATCAACATAAAGTAAAATCTGACTGCCTCTCGGTGGGGTAAATCCCGCCAAGTTGCTTGCCATTTCTTGTGAGAATATTGTTGGGCTTTCACAATATCCCTGTGGTAGTCGCGTGTATGTATACCTTTTCCCACTGAAATTTGAATGCAAACCAATGTTGGCTGTCAGGGTGTATCGGTATCGAAAAGAACGCATTGCTGATATCTACCACAGAAAATATTTCTGTTGAGGTTTTAAATCATTCAACAGGGTGTGTGGATCTGGCACCGTAGGTGCCCTTGGTATTACTGCATCATTTACAGCTTGTAAGTCTTGGACCATGCGCCATTCTCCGTTCGCTTTTCTAACAGGAAATAAAGGTGTGTTACATGGTGAATCAGGTGATTCCACCAGTACTCCTTCCTTAAGTAAAGCTGCTATAATAGGTTTGATTCCTACCTCTGCATCTTTTCTCAAGGGATACTGTCTCTTTTGTGGTCTAAATGCTGACTTTGGCGTAATAGTATCTGGTCCCGCTGTACGAATAAGTCCTACATCTGATTTGCCTGTTGACCAGAGAGTTTCTGGTATGCCTTGTAAGGTATCTTCTTCCTCTTCTGATAAGAGTGCTAATCAGCTGTCCTCGCTTGACTGCAAATGCACAGCTGGGTGTGTCTGTGTTATCTAATTTAACTTCTGCTTTTGTACTTCCTGTTCTGACAGTTCTAACTCTGTCTGTTTTTCCCACCTCGTGACTTTTTCTCCTAGGTCTGCCCATTTCACATTTTTGTCCTTTATTAAGCTTACATGGGGTAATCGATTAGATTTATAAAGTGCAAAGAACTCCTGGGGTAATGAACAGCTAACTACACTGTTCCCTTCCATATCCCAGTACAGATTACGCAATACTAATCTGTTTGCACGGTTTCTAAACAATTCTTGTTCATATTCCTTGTCAGGTCCTGGTGTGTTACAATAATATAGATTACAGTGCAACAAATGTTGTTTGTCAGTGTCAAGGGAGGGGAACTTGCTGATGGCTATGTTCATCAGCTCTTCGGTTACTGCCCCTGGACCAGTCATAACCAAGTCCTGGCTGTACCAATAAAATGTTTCACCCTCCGATCGCACTGCAAAAGTATCAATTTGTCGCTGTGCTTCCATACCCTGCATAGTTGGAACTACTGCTATGCCAAATAGCTGCATAAGGTCTCTGCCCAAAAGGTTTACTGGGCATTTTGCAGAAACAACAATTTTGCTTTACTGCTTTAACCCTGAAACAGGATCAGTTATCGCAACGTTTTGGGAGAGGGGCTCCTGATACAGCTGTGCATTAGCTGCTTTCACTGTTATGCAATCAGGTGACTCTGAGTTCTCTGGTAGTTTGGAGGGGTGTATCAGAGTCTGTGAGGCCCCTGAGTCACACAAAAATGTGACTGCCCTCCCTTCTACCAGGAGTGTAACTTCTGGTTTTGTGTCTGCTAAATAGAGCTACAAGCTCAATAAAGCCAAGTCTAAAATTTCATTTTCTTCACTATCCATGACTTCATGCACTTCCTCTATTTCTCCTGTCACATCCTTATCCATGACTTCCTGCACTTCCTCTATTTCTCCTGTCACATCCTTATCTGTGACTTCCTGCACTTCCTCTATTTCTCCTGTCACATCCTTATCTGTGACTTCCTGCACTTCCTCTATTTCTCCTGTCACATCCTTATCTGTGACTTCCTGCACTTCCTAAACGAGAACCAAGTAAAACTGTTGAAAACAAACACAAGTGGCAGAATGCTGATAAAAGAAGTATCACTGAACACAATATCTGCACGAACAGCAAAAAACAAAGAATTTATTAAAATGAGCGCTTTCGGTAGAGAGCGTTCTCTCCACCTTCATCAGACAATGGTATAATGTCAAGCATATCCTTATATACACAGTTGTGAATTGTTTAATTAATTGAAAACAATTAATCAAGAATGAAAAACCAACATGGACTATGCTCAATACAAATAAAAAGCCCTAATAACAGACTCCTAATGCAAACATATTAATATATTAATATACGCATACATAAGTGTACAAGTGTATGACATAAAATATAACATTAAAAGGAAATATTATATATTATATTATATCGTATCAAATGAGAAACTACATTCTCAGAAAATGGTACGCAAATTCTGTTCCCTAGATGTTAATATCATAAATATAATTATGCAATATATATTGAATAACTAAAATAAATAAATAAAATATACTGTAAAAACCAAATGAATAATGAAGACATTGTAGTCATTTTTGAAAATAAAATGCTAATCCCTACCTCCTAAGAGCTTTTAGTTTTAAAATACATTTTATGGAAACTATCTCATTTAATCCTGGGAAAATATAGGATGAAGTACGTACTTGCCAAAAGACCTCCTGTTCCTCAAGCTCAAGCTGCCAGGGCCCTCCCCTAATAGAAGGCTGTACTTGTTGTATAATGGAAAACAAAAAGGAATGGTCAACATGTTGGCTAACATGTTTAGCCAAGGCATTGTTCATGTCCCCAATACTTATTGCGTGTACATGCTCGTATATTCTTTTCTTAAATGGTCTATCGGTTTTACCGATATAAAATGCAGCACATTGTCTGCATTTTGCCACATAAACCACTCCTCTAGATAGGCAGTTAAATTTGCCTTTAATTTTATATTCTTTTCCTGCCATACATATACTATTACCTACTGAAACAAATCTACACTGTGGGCAACACCCACATTTATTCATTCCCTTTATAACACTGTGAGACTTATTGTTAGTCCTTTCTAGCATGTTCTTTAAATTTAGCCCCCTTCTGTATGTAAACTTGGGTGCTTCACCCACACTTTTAGTCAACTCTTGATCTTCCAACAAAACATTCCAATTTTTATTAAAAATGTTTTTAATAGCCTTATGATCTAGGCAAAAAGTAAATAAAAAGGAGATGCTATTGAAAGAATTGCCATTTGTATTACAAGTAGTTTTAATAACTGTTCTTCCGTCTCTGAGAATGGGTTGAAAATGCCCTAATTCTCTTTTAGTAATAACTTCCCTTTGAATAGAATCAATGAATGAATTTGGGTATCCCCTCAATAAGAACATAGAAGAGATGTGGTCACATTCATTAAGGAAATCATCTTGTTCGGAGACCATCCTTGCGGCCCTGACAAATTGTCCTTTGACCACACTCTTCTTTTGGTGGAAGGGGTGTGAGCTGGTGAAATGCAGATAGGTGTTGGAAAAAGTTGTTTTCCTGTAAATAGATGATTTTAACTTGTTCTGCATTACATCTTTACTTAATTTTACGTCCAAAAACGTAATTTCCATTTGGTTAAAGGAATATGTGAATTCCAAAAAATTAGTTGACCTAGTAATATTGTCAATAAAGTTTGATATTAGGTTAGCTGTACCCTTCCACAAGAAAAACATGTCATCTTGGTACCTTGTGTACCAAGAGACATTTGTTTTAAACAGTGGATCAGTAAATAGGTATTGGTTCTCCCATTGTGCTAGCACACTGTTGGCAAAAGTGCAACCACAGGGAGAACCCATTGCAATTCCTGTGGTTTGGAGGAAGAATGTATTGTTAAACACTAAATAATTATTGGTTAGAATCAAATCTAATAGGGTTTCAACTAAATGCATGTGATCTGTCGATGCCCCCTTCCTTAACATAAAGTCCACTGTCCATTCGACACCTGTTTGATGTGGAATCACTGTATAAAGATCTTTTATATCCACAACTAAAATATGTTAGATGGATCAAAGGGAATTTTTCCCACATCTTCCAAGAAACTCCAGGAATCCCTGCATATTTGAATCTCTGATTTTAATAAGGGTTTCAAGATACTGTCAACCAGTTTGGCACACGCAAAGGTGATTGACCCCCTCCCGTCCACAATTGGTCTAAAAGGAGGGTCAATCAAATCCTTATGGATCTTCGGTGTGCCAAACATGGTAGGGATCCTGGGTGCTGACATTGTGATGTACTGTAAGGTGTCATGATCAACAGTGCCTTCTAAAAATAAATCTCTCAATACTTCCCTAATCTTAGTGTAGGCCCTATTGACCTCATTAATACTAGCCTGCACATAAGAATTGGAACTGAGTAACTGATTTATTTTGTTGTCATACACGTGTTGATCCTGCACTTCCTCTATTTCTCCTGTCACATCCTTATCTGTGACTTCCTGCACTTCCTCTATTTCTCCTGTCACATCCTTATCTGTGACTTCCTGCACTTCCTCTGTTTCTCCTGTGACATCCTTATCCGTGACTTCCTGCACTTCCTCTATTTCTCCTGTGACATCCCCTACTCCCTCTATCACATTTGCATTTGTCTTTTCTTGGCTATTCTCTTCTAGTGATTCCTGGCTATCATATAGTCAGTCCTCACCCTCCTTATCTTCCATAGTTGCCTTTTTGTTTTTCTTGCAATCCCTTGCCAGGTGTCCCTTCTTACCACATTTAAAGCACTCCCCCCTTTTCTTTCGCCCTTCAAAGTCCTCTGATCGTTGATCAGACTGTTTGTTTCCCTGGGCATTTTTCTTGCCCTTTTTCCCGGACTGTATTATATAAACTTCTGCTCCATCTTCCACAGAGAATACTTGGGCTTTCTTTTTCTTTTTACTGTTAAAATGCCTTTCGGCACGTCTACCATATTCAAGTAGTGACTGTGGTCTGCTTGTATGATGATCTACCATGTGCTTTGTAATAAAGCTGCTTATAGGCAAAATACTGCCTTTTAAAAATGCATTCTTAAATTGCTGCTCATATGTGGAATCATGTGTTTGATCTTCAGGTACCTGCATTCCACAATGGTTATTAAAACACTCTAATAATCTAGCATAATATCTGTCAACAGTTTCACCTTCTTGTTGGATGCATTGATTAATGCAAGTCCAGTCTGCCCTAGGTTTCCATTTCTCAGAGATTCGGTCTGTAAGACCTTTCACTCTGTTGTCTAGTTCTGCGCTACTATGTGAGAGGGGTTTGTGTTCTGCGTCATGGGGATTCCAGTTGCCACTGATCATGTGCCAATCTGGTCCCACAATTTGTCTGACTACTTTTTCTACTTCCTCTCCGTTTAAATTATAACTTAACCTCATGCCTTGTAGGTCTTCTAAAAATTTTCTAAAATTAACTTTTGGATGGGGAATTCCCTCAGTGGCTTTCCAGATATCTTCCGGTGTCCACGGTCTGTATACTAGGAGAGTTGGGTTCTGTCCTTCTTGTCCTGCCTGAGGATTTGGTACTTCTATTAGTGGGCACATTTCTTCCTCTCTTAAAGATTGTGAATTTCTATTCATTTGATACAACTCAATGTCCCCTTTTGAGTTTCCTGCCCGTGTTCGAGACCTGGTCTCAACGGGATCTCTAACAAATGGTTTTGCTTTTGCAGGAATAGCTGGATATCGTGGGGGTGAACCAGCTTGTCCGCTAGCTTCATATTCTGGTAAGGGAAGTGGAGGGGGCGGAGGGGCCAATGCTATCACTAAGTTATTATCCTCTTTATCTAAAAACATTGCTTTCGAATTATTACTCTTTTGTTCCCTATGGTTTGTTTCCTCAATCCACCTGTGTGCCTGAGGAATTCTTAATTGACATTGCTTTTTTACCCGACATCTGGAATCAGTTTTAAGCTGTTTGATAAGTGAGGATTTTTCTAATTTACCATCAAATTCATACTTATTAACCCATTTTGAGTAGTGTTTAACATTATCGGCACATAATTGCATAAAATTCGCATCTTCAGTTAATGGTGGAGTTTGGAATCTTTTCGTGCACTTACTTCCCATTTTATTCTAACCTTTAAAATGTTACGTAACCCTTCTTAATTTTACGTGGTACCACGATTTCTCTTTTTTACAGTCTATCTAGAATAACTGCCTTACCTATTCTGTTTCCCTGATCTATGACAAGACTGCAATCTTCCTGTCCCTGACTTGTACAAGACAAATCCCCTGACAGACAATGCAAATCAAGTCCCTGATCTAAAACAGAAAAAGGTAAATCTCACCTTACCTGAGTCTCCGTGATTAATCGTCTGGTTCGAGGTAAACCCGCCCTTCAGTCAAAGATCAGAACAGTGGTTGGCCTCTTTTGGACGACAATTCAGTCGGAGGTCTTTTCAAATAAGAAGAACCAATGTGGTTTCTTCCCCATACAGTTTCAAGCCACCTGGCCTGTCTGATCTGGTCAGAGTGGAGGTTTCCAGTCCGAAGGACCAGTATGTCAAAGGACAAACTTTAAAGACCAATACACGTAAGGTTCAGGTTAAGGCACTTTAATTCTTGCAGAAAGGAGACAAAAACATGCATGCAAAAATATAGAGTTTGTCTAACTAAAATCAGGAAGTGAAGCCATTCTTATACTATTCTAACAAGACATTGCCTACTGAAGCTGACGTAGTAAATCACAAGTTTACAATATTGTTTTTCACAGCAGATGTTGCTCATGATTTTCTGCTGACATGACATAACATTTCTAGATTCATGAGAAAACTTTGGAAAAATAACATAGCCTTGGAGACCAGCAGCTAGTTGCAATTATTTTTACAGTGCTGTGTACATTTCAAGGTACTCTACTCATTCGAGCAGAAAGCAATCACAGATTATAGTTCATATTCTTCAAGCGGTCTTTGTTCTACTTTATCTATCCTTCCTGCAGCTGTGTATGTTCTCATAACACAGACAGGGCTAATTGTCTAAGTTTAATAACATTATAGAAAGCAGTATTGTTCTATTCATTATTTTCCTAACTTAGCAGAAAATCATCTGCTTCTCAGTTAATTTCCTAAGACATAAACAAGATTTTAGGGGCGCTGACAAAATACAAGGTCAGAAAGCATTTGCCATTAATATGGATTTGTTCAGCATAAAGCAGAATAAATGTATTAACCCTTTTGGGCTTCTAAAAAAGCACTAATGCACACATATTAATACATATTTTTCTAACAGGGGGAAAAGCAAACATCACTAGGTGAGGGTTAATACGTTGGTGTGAGATGATTTAGCATTGTGGTTGTTTTTTTGAGCAGTTTAATGTTATGGATTTTTCTGAGGTAGTTTGGGTTGTTCAAGGGGATTTGCAATTGTTTACAGATGTGTCAGGAAGTATTGTGATGGGGGGCTTATTTTGTGGGGGGGGGTGATTTGTGGCTCATTGGCCAGCAGGATGAAAGGAGGGTTGAAGAAGGGATGTGGACTGTTTGGAGTTAGTTCCAAATTGGGTGGCATTGAAGGTCTAGCAGGAGAAGTCGTGGGGGAAAAGGGTTCATTTTCATTCAATCAATATGGCAGTGGTATGAGTGCTGGTGTTACCAAATGAGGTATGTCAGGTTGGCTCAGAATGATCAGATAATTGGTACAGGAATCCTGAGTAGCTTTTTAAAAGTAGGCGCATGGTAGGGCATTGCAAGATTTTGTTAAATTTGTGTTGCAGCTGTCTGAATAGGAAGGATTGTTGTTAAAATATCTGGTTCAGGCTTAGGAACAAGGTAAGGCAATTCATTCAGTAAAGGGGGACTTAGCTGCAATTAGTATAGTTGCACAGGTGCTAAGGTTACATGACTAATAAATCTTGGACTGTGGTTCATATGTTGAAGTGTGGGGGAAGGGTTGATAGTGTGAAAACCAACAGATGTTGGTCGATAGAGCATTGGGATGTCAATGACAGGGATCCAGATTAGTATAGAGAAGATAGAGTACACCTGAATGATTTTGATTTAAACTATTTTAATGAACACTTAGGCTCTCTTCTTTTCCCCCTCTGGTGTTGGATGTTTAATTCAGTGAGCTGGGGAATGAAAGTGAGCAATGGGATGCTGCTTGATAAGTAAAAATAAGTGAGTGGAACTGAAGATACTGCTTGATAAGTAAAAATAAGTGAGCGGAGATGAAGACACTGCTTGATAAGTAAAAGTAAGTGAGTGGAGTTGAGGATGCTGCTTATTTGGTTAGGGTGAGAGGGGTTGTGCTGCCCTAATAAAGGGTTATATGGATATTCACACTGTGATCAATAAATTAAAATGTTATTCCGTCAAGTCATGTTTATGGAAGTTTAATAAAGGTTGTCAAATGTCAGTTGGCTTGGTGTGTTTATTGAAGGGGACCAGGACAAAATATAGGAAATGCAATACAATAAACAGTCATCAAAAATATAATGTATACATTATATGCAGTAGAAATGTAAGCAGTTTAATGAACAGCACACAAAGAATGTAATGTATGCATTACGAGTGATAAAAACAAGTCAGTGAGAGACAGACTGGGGGAATAGAGCAGAGGTAATGTCTGGTGAGCTAGCTAACATGCTGCTAAATCTTCTCCTTAGCAAACATTATCTTCTTTGCATCTCATCCTATTGTTGAATGTCCTGTGCATGTCTCACCTTCTGTTCCACTTCACGCACTGAATGGAAAGACAAAGAAGGTAAACTTCAGTGAACAGGAGACTGTGATGCTGATGAATGACTTGTACACACACAATTCTCTTATCCTTCTAATCAATAATCTATATATTTAGAGTGGACTGAAGTTCTTTCATATGTAAATGCTTTGGGAGGATGTATCCACTGAGTAGTAGATGTGGACAACATGGCAGTGACAGGAAGGTCAGAGTTGACAAAGTCAAGGAGATCCATTTGCTCTTGGAGAAGTCAGAGGACACCTTCACCAGGTATGCAGATGAATTGTTACTGGACTTGGTCCACAAAGTTACTTTTTCTAGAGCTGCTGTTGGAGTGGACTGTATTCACCCGCTATGATGGGAGATTCCATACTTTTATTTTTGAACTGAGATTAGTCCTCAGTTGTACAAACTACTGCTTACAAGGCTTTAAAATGTAGTGTACACATCCAGCATTAAAGTGGTCATTTAAATATAGCACTGTTCACTCAGTCTTTGTTAATGCAGTTTGTTCTGGGAACAGGGGAGGTCAGTGTTTGATGCATATATGACTATGTCCTTATTTTACAGGCTTCATGTCTGTTGCTGGAGCAACAAGGGAAGGTGCTAAATGCTCCCAGAACGATGCAGATCCTGGGCTGCCTCAGTACTGATGAAGTCACTGTTACCCTTATCATGGCTGAGCCTGCTGCAAGCACATGGTCTTCTGATTTTGAGATCCCAAATCACACTGGTGCTACAGATAACATCCAGGCATGTAGTGATACACATGCTGTGTATCCATGCAAGTGGTTCATGTACAACAACTCCTGGTGGCACAGCTGTGGGATCTGTGGTGTATTGCATGTCAAGTTGTAGGCCCTCTGGTGGATGTATCTGTGATATAGTAGGTCATAATCTGATTGTCACATACTGATATGACTGGAGATGTATAATTCTGCACTGTCACAATCTACAGATGGACCTACTGTGTCCTTACCATAGAACATCATCATACAGGATAGAAAAAAACTGCTGTGGGTAGTTCCCCTGGTTTGGTCTTGGCACCTCATACAGGTGTACTGCATGCACACACAGAATCACAAGCTTGTACAGCTTGAGCTCTGCAGAGATTTGGCTGCACTATAGAGCATGTATTACACAAGTACTAAATGGATAGACAATATCAAGATGCAAGAAGGCATGAGATGAGGCCGTTGTTATCCAGTAATTCATAGGAGGTTCTTCATTTGAAAAGCACTGCTCCTAAGCTGGTTTAGACATGCTACAACAGCAGCAGCAACCACTATTTAACAGCATGCACAAGTCAACTGGCAATGGTACATCACAGGTTGTATGATTGGTTTCCATGCCTATCAGCATTTGTAGGGCACTCTCAGCATACCCTCCTGGGAGACTACGGTTTTGAGGAGCCCATCTCCAAGACTGTGTAGAGATGGATTGGTTCATACTGCATTAGTTAGAAGTAGAGATGCAGATTTTTCTCCAGCCCAAATGGATACCCCAGGAGGATGTGGACATGACAGGTCTAAGATGACAAACCACCTGCTTTGCATTATGAGTGTCTTACAAAGCACTGCTAGTGTGAGACATTGTCAGAGAAAGGCATTAGAGGTATGGACTAATGCAGTGAGTGTGTGGAATGTGCCATGGAATGTGTCTGCATACTGCATGGACTAATGTAGTTACTGCGTGCAATGTGCCCACACTGTGTGTCTGCATACTGCATGGACTAATGTGGTGAGTGCGTGGAATGTGCCCGCACTGTGTGTCTGCATACTGCATCGGCTAATGTTATGAGTGCATGGAATATGCCCACACTGTGTGTCTGCATACTGCATGGACTAATGTAGTGACTGTGTGGAATGTGCCCACACTGTGTGTCTGCATACTGCATGAACTAATGTAGTGACTGTGTGGAATGTGCCCGCACTGTGTGCCTGCATACTGCATGGCCTAATGTTTTGAGTACATGGAATGTGCCCGCACTGTGTGTCTGCATACTACATGGAAGATATTGAAGACAACTCTGATCCCTTGTATCATATATTTCCAGCATATTACATGCACATATAAGGATGCTTTTCCCTGTATTCTTAGGACTACATTTGTCTATATAATTCCCACAGTGCTTATAAATGTATTTAGATGTAATATTCTTAAACACCTACTGGGTCCTGCATAATGATCAAGTAGTCTTTGTCCTGTCATTGTACATATCCAGGTCCTCGAGGGTGAAATGGTAGCATGTCTTCATAGATTCATAGGAGGTTACTAGGCTAGAGACCCTAGAGCCTTACAAAGACTAGCCGTGTTAATCCTAAGTATTTCCATTTGTTCCTTTTTGAGTAGTTCACAGAATGAATTTATTCATAGAGTGGGTCTGTGAGCAACACTGGCTACTCCTGCCCATGAATGACATGGGTGCCACCCCAGGGGCAAATTTGTGGTCTTCCATCCAATTATTTAGGCTGCATTTGAATAAGGTCAGTAAGGAGCTCCATTTTACATGAATAGGGAGTCTATTCCAGAAAAGCGTCAGTCTCTGGGAGACATATCTGTCTCTCCAGCATGATCTGTTAATGTTACAAACTAGGTTGAGATCCCTAGAGTGAGTGACTCTGAACCATTTGACTTGTGGATATGCAGCAATCCCACTAGGGCAGGGTCAAAGAATGCCCTATAGCCCAGGCGCAAGTCACCTCTCAGCAGCCTATAACATACAAAGAAAAGTGACAGGGCTTTCAGCTTGTAGATGTGAGTCATGGTTTGGAGTCCCTGTATTTTCTTAGTGAGAAACCTTTGAGGTCTGTCCAGCTGCTGCAGGTGTCTGGTGAGATACATGCAAAAGGGTGCATTATAGTCTATTAGTTGTGTAATGAGAGTTAAGTACAGTGGAGTTATAACATCCCTTGACCTGGATGCCTTTGCTTATGAGGTATGCTACATAGAAGGCTTTTCTTACCACTGTAGAAACTTGATGGTCAAAGTTCAGATAGCTATCAACCTGTGCTCCTAAGTCTTGCACCACTGGGTTGGAACTCAGGGGGGGTGCTGCCAATATTGTAATTTGTAGGGAATTCTGTTTTGCTAAAGGGAATAATGAATAATAATGTTTTTTTTTTGGGGGGGGGTTGCATTTAGTTTTAGACCATGGCTTTGGCCCAATCATTTATTTGTGTTAGGCCTTCTTGTAATGTGTTGACATCATTAGGTACTCAGTGATTGCTCCCAGCTTGCAATCATCAGTGAACTTAGTGAGCTAAAGGCCATCTACTTTGGCCTGGACTTCTGATAAATAGATACTAAACAGGCGAGCACAGATCCCTGTGGTACTCCACTGGTGACGGGTCTACTGTTGGAGGTGGAGTCACCAATTTTGACAGAGTGTGTTCTGCTGGTGAGCCAGTTGGCTACACATCTAGTAATGTAAAGGTTAATCCCTACCTGCGAGAATTTCTCGATGCCAGAGTGGGGAATTGCGTTGGTAGCCTTGGCAAAGTCAAGATAAGCAGTGTGCATTTTCTTACCTTCATCCATGGCTTTGGTGACTTTCTCAAAGAAGCCGACCAGGTTTACTAAGAATGATCTACCCTTAATGAAGCCAAACTCTGTTAGGTCCATTGTTTGGAGGTCACTTATGTCCTTGTTGATAAGGTCCATGGTAATCATTTTCATGTTAATTTGGTGTCCAGGCTCATTCTGCTGTAGGATATTGTGCCAAGTCATTATGGATGAGATTGTATAGGATGCAAAAGGAAGCTATCATATGACATGCCTTTTACAAGGAGTACTGTACTGTTTCACTTTAATGATCCAAGCCTTGGAACCTCATCCTGAAATGGGCAAAACATGTTTAATTACATTGTGGTCCTACCTAAAATCCTTGTTATATGCTATCTGCTCTGGTGTTGTGGTGAGCAGATAAGGGTTCACAGCCATAGTTCAGACCAGCTTCAGTCATCACCTAGGAGCTGATTATGAGAGATTAGATCACTTTTGAAAGGCTGGTAGCCAGCCTGCTATGCTATTTATAGCAAATCATTTATACAAAAATAAATTAATTACAATGCAGAAAATACAGTTTTAATCTGTTGTTTAGGTATAAGCATAAAATAATTCAGGAATACTTATATTAACACACATTACATAGATCTGTACAGGGACATTAGCTGCAATTTGGAAACAAATGCTGTGCGACTGAGCACCAATAATATTCAAGGAGACTGCTGTGCAGAAGAGCCACAGAACTATTCTGACACATATTAGGCCATTGGAGGTCCTGCACACCCAGTAACAGACCTGATAAAACAGAGAGGAGCAGTAATAACAAGATAATGCTAGGGTTCTGCAGAGCAGCAGCATAGCTGACATGAAGCAAATCACAGCTAATGCAAACTAGCACAGCTGGCTCAGTGAAGGCCCTCACATGCAGTGCAGTGACATATAGCAGCAACCTGGCCACCACAAGAAGAGCAGCACAGCAGAGTACAGCAGCTAACAGAAAGTCCAGTGTGGCTGTGTTCAGCACAGAGGCAATCCTGTTAAGCATATAAATTGGAATTAGAAGGGTGGACAGGATGGGAGAAGGGGAGAACAGCAAGCAGATGTAGAGACACAAGGGTTGTCTTAAGGAATGCAAGGTGGGGGTGGAAAGGTACACTTTTTCATTTTTGTGGAAAGACACCATTCTTTAAATTTTACAATAGTAGTGTAAGTGAGGATGTTATTGAAGAATGATTATGGATGTAATGCAAAGAGACAGCAGTGGTAAGAAAACAAACATAGAGCAGAAACTGAGACACAGACAGATAGGAGTGGTATAAATGCTAAAGGCGGGGAGTGCACTGGATGGACATATGTATACAGAACATGGACAATTAACTAATGGAGAAGATTAGACAGCAATTGATGAATAGAAGTGATACATAAGGGAGAGAACACACTGGGATGAGAATAGTGCAGACTCCTAGTGTGGTTGGTTATCAGGCTGTTCCAGATGTAAATTAATCTGATTGTATGAGCTGTTTCTACTCTGAAGATATGATGGTCAGGGACTGCTGGATTCACTACTCTACCAGCAATGCCAGAAAATACTTGATGTTTACTTTGTGTGTGCATGTCTAGCTTCTGACACACGTCAGAAGTAACTAGCATCCACACCTCATGTGCCTGATACAGTGACTGTTAGAGACTGAGGAGGTCTGTCTCACCCCTCATCCTCCTGTTCTTCTGCAGCTAAAACTACAGAACAGTAAAAGAATAAAAATAAGTCATCAGACACACACATGATAAAAATACCACAGCAAAAATAAACCTGACTTCTACACAATTCACATGTAACACACTATCTGGAAAGAGCTCCAGCCTTCTGCAACAACCATCCATGTTTTTTTTTATACTCCACTGCTGCCAGAAATCAATACATATCAGTCCTTATATGTATACAGCAGCGTGGACAGTAGAAGACATGGTCCTGAAACAAATGCATGTGGTACATTTGTCTGTCCTGATGCCCACTTAATGATGCTTCTTTAGGTCACTGTACTGATGCCTACATTGCATAACAGAATGGATGATACCATTGGTATTGCTCAACATTATTGCCAGGTCAGGCTACTCTCAAGTTTTATCATAATTTCCCAAGAGGTACCGCCTAAAGGTCATGTGCAGGAAGAACAGGAAAGTCCTGTCTGTACCCTATGGCACACCATGATGGAGCCCTACATTCCATAATGGCTGTAAAAGCCATTGCAAAATCAGGTCGACATGTTAAGCAAATGGTAGCCCAGTACACTTGGATGTATATTTATGAATTATATGTCATGTAATGTTCTGTCTGGTAGTTCTACATGCATATACATGCCTTATACATGAAAATACAGGTCATGTGCTCTGTCTTCCCCATGACATGCATCTCTTGCACTAATACATGTGGGTAGTGCATTGCATATCAGCAGTGATTCACATAAGCTGACACAAACTGGATTCATTTATATAACCTCTAAAGTAATTGCACAGTACTAGCATAATGTAATGCAAGAGCACATTTTGTACAACACAGGAAAACAACCATTCAGTTTCTAATTCAGTGGAATTTCACTAAAGCCTCTTTAGATGTGGAAGTTCACACAGATAAGGAAGGAGTAATGCCTTGTACAGTACCTCAACAACAACAAACCATGTGGTAGATGTTAGGGAGAGTTAAGTAGCTGTTGTGGTGGATCTGTGATTAGTAACCATTGACACTGGCATGGCACAATGCCATCAGCCTGTTGCTGGGGGGCAGAGTCAAACCATGAACATAGAAAATGGTGACAGGGATAAGCAGCAAGATGATGTGTGTTTCCAGGACCACGTGTTGCAGAATAGGTGCAATACATACCTGTGGATGAGGCTTTGCACAGCACTAGCTGCTTCTGATGACCAGGTACATAAAGGGGGGCGGGGCTTTGATATACTCATGTGAATCCCAAAGCATGGCGCACACAGCCACTCACTAACATGTTTTGCTCAAAGGTAAAGAGGTACAGGCATGGCCACCTGAGGGAGGCAATGTGTTGAGAAGATCACTAGCCAGAAGAATGTTACCTCAGAGCAAATGTGCTACAAACAGGCATTACCAGGACCAGAACTGTCAAAGACTTCAGCAGGATGTGAATATTGGGATTACCCTTGTTAGGTCTCTGCAAACGTTATTTACAAATGTTACTGATGTTTTTCTCTATACAGTATGAAAGGCACAGAATATGGCAGATTAAAATGTTATCCCCAGGAGTGTCTGGCTGAGATTGAAGGGTTTTTGGTGTCACTTGCTGGCAGAGGGAGGCTGCCCTAGAGATGGATAGGATGGCTAGGATGTGGGAGCTGGGTTGGCACCAAGTATGTTTGTTTCAGCAGGGGAAATACCATGCTCATAATGCCCATTACTATACAGAGTAACACACTCCATTGCATGCTTGAAGTGAAGGAGTTGATAAGGCCCACTTAAATATGTATCCTTCCAGGCAGCTCTGATGAGCAGCTGGAACAAGTTGCATTGCAAAGTATGTCTGTCAAAAATATGCTATAAGTGACATATTCATGTGCATCAGTATGCATGTCACAAGGGGTAACAGAGACATATGCATGTGTGAGGGGTTATGTGTTGTGAGTTCAGGCTTCAAAGTTTCTACCTGTAGTGGTTACAGAACACCTCACTGTAAATAATATCCTGGGAAATACAGACCATGTGGAATTGAAACACTGGAATTCCTTCCTATTGATATATCTCATGCCATCTGGACCAGGTGAGGTCTTCATGGCACCACATGTTTAACCTGTGGCTGCCAGGACGTAGGAAAATGGGGTGTGTCTTAAAAGGTGGTGTTCATCTGTCTTCCACTTTCATGTGAAAAAATATATGTTTTCCATCTGTTGTAACATAATTGTACATAACTATTTCAATATTCTTGAGGCCAATACCTGCATTATCCCTAACATGTCCACTTTATCTGGCTGGAAAGTCTCTGGAGCTAACACAATTTAACTAGATGCTTTACAGTATCCATATCCAAATATTAAATAATGTGTCACTATGTGACATGATGATATGTTAGGTGCTGTCTGTACATCCTCTGGTGCTGCAGAACTCTGTGACACACAACATTCTGGGCACTGAATCCACGGTGGCTACCAATACATACCACTGTGCTGATGCCAGTAAAGCATCTAGCAATGGTGCCATCATATACAGCTCAAATACTGTCATTCAAAGGAGTCATGTGCCACTACTCAGTGCCACTGTTCTATATGTTTCTGAACTTTGTCTACCATTTTGTATTCCTTAATTTACATACTCCAAGGGGCTGACTTGCATTGATTTTTTAATTTGCATTGCATTATTCACATTTTTACATTTGCACTGCATACAGAGCTATATTGACATTTGTACAGCCTTGTTATCTGTTTGATAGTATTGCTGACACCCAGCCCAGGCTACCGCCCAAGAAAGTAAGCAACAAGATGTAAGAAGAGTCAATCCCAGCCATTAAATTATTTCATTTTTGCCCTTGATCCAAATCTGAATATTTCTATGCAGAATGTGAATGTTAACAGCCTGAATCAAAGGATTATCAGAAGATCTCTTAGGTAGTTAAGAGGGATGATGAGAATTTCTAATGTGAGAGAGCAGATTTTCATTTAAAACTGTAACTAATTCACTTAGTTTTTATTTGATAAGGTACAACATGAATAGTGGATAAGCAGTCTCTTAACTAAGTACTAGGCTAGCTGGCCTTGAGGTCCTAGGCCCTTCTAAAGATGAGAATAAACTCTGTACCTTGTGACTGTGAGGTAAACAACTTAACTCTTATAATAACCCCAAACTGCTAACCATTATATCAACCCCCAACTCCCTGATGTGAGAGTGTGACCTGGCATTATAAGTTAATAAATCAATTAATTAAAATTTGAATGTGTGTGTGTGTGTGTATATATATATATATATATATATGTATATATATATATATATATATACATATATATATATATATATATATATGTATATATATATATATATATATGTATATGTATATATATATATATATATATATATATATATATATATATATATATATATATTATATTTAAAGAGAGAGACAGAGAGTGAGATAGAGAGATAGATCAATAGATTCTGAATTATCTACATTATTGTTGCTATTTATTCAACTGAAAATGCTGCAAAAATTACACTGCCAATGTTTTTATTATTTAATTGCTTTACTTCATTGGATCAAGAGTAGTTTGTCCACATATTACAAAGAAAGTTTTACTTTAGGAAAGTACTTAGGTAGATTATTTCTGAACAGTGATAATGGCATTAGCAATAATACGAATCCTTGTGGCATACCAGCTACAAATGTTGTATTTGGTAGCATTTTATTGACACGAGCTGTTTATGTTCTGTTCTACACTGTTTTGATAAGTCTTCGTCAAATAGTATATTGGATAATTTTACTGCATTAGTTTTGTATTATCAAGGAATATAGGCCCTGTCAACTGACTGCTGTCAGTGTTACAACACATGGTATCTTTGTTTATTGTCCTTCCCCCTCAATAAACACACTCTACACATGTTGCCATTACAGCCAATTTTTAGTTGTCATTACAGCAACAAATCACTCATAAAAAGCTATAAATGCCATATTACAGATTCAACTGCCAGCCATAAATTCCACTATCTGATGGCAAAAGGATAGGTAACATTGCCAGCCATCCCTGGACATGTTCATCCATGTTGGCACCAATAGGCACTGGTCCACAGTTACTGAACAGCATGGTATAATGATCACTCCCATCTTTTGTAGCCACCACTTGGCCCAGGAGATTGGGGGTGCAGTGTGAAAGAGTGGGAAAGCTGTACTGCAGCCACCCACCAGGCAGATCAGCAGCCTGTTCTGCCATTTCCTGGCCATAGTCTTGATATGCCACTGGCAAACAAGCTAAAGTTGTGCTAAACAAACTAGCAACACAAAATATTCTTATGAACTCTTTAGCTAAAATCATCACATATTTGCCTGAAAATTAAAGCACAACTGTCACTTATTTGTTAAATACACTTTCCTTGTTGTTGCATTGTTTTTGCACTACCAGTATAACTATTAGACTCAAAACTGATTAAAAAGACCATATGAAATTTACATTAAATAAATCTAAACCCAGTAGTGATCACTTTGCCCCCTTTAGTCTTGAACCATATGGTGTCTCCATCAACAAATTCCTAATGTTCAATGATGCTGAGACTCCGCAGATGAGCTGCTCTCAATACTCTGTGACTGATGAATTTTTGTTGCAGTCAGAGACATAGCTCAGGGTTCCCTTAAAAGTTAAAAAGCTGAGGATAATATTTCCCCAGTCAAGCTATTGTAAATCCCCTTCTTACACTTCAAACTGCTTACGCTTCTTTCTTATTTTATATCTATATTTGAATATATATATAGATATAAATAGATATATTTTTATAGAGATATAAATAGACATATATATAGATAGATGTAGAGAGAGAGATAAAGATAGATAGGTGTGTGTGTGTGCGTGTGTGCGTGTGTGCGTGAGTATGTGTATGTGTTTTGGTGTGTGTGCCCCTGGAATGAATCTCGGTCTATACTATGGCCTTTCTACACCTATATTCCCCTGACCTAATATCTAAGAGTGCATATTATTTCCTTGCAAGGGGATCCTATTAACTTTCTTGTTCAGTTACTGCCTAAAACACTCACTTCTCTTCCTTTACTTAGCCCTACCAAGAGAGAGTGTCTGATTAGTTTGTCTTTTATTTTGTTTGAGTTGCAAACATTCCCCCTATATGCTTTCAAGAAAACTGACTGCTGAATATCAATAGGTCCCTCACCAAAAGGTATAACAGCTGCAAGGACAGGCAATATGCTCTAGTAGGGCATTAGTATGCACTGTGGCTACTTCCCTTGGGAAATGACCTCTTATAGAACCAAATACCACAAGACACTAGAGGATAGCACCACCGCTTAAAATTCAAGCAAAGTACCAATAGTCAACACAGGCACTAAAGCTTGGACAAATAGTAAGGTAGTAACTAAATTAGAATAGAAAGCCAAAAAAAAAAAAAAAAAAAAACAGCCTCAACACATACAGCTACAACTAAATCTAAGAGAAAACTCAGGGGCAGTAAGGATATACTCTATCCCTGTAACACCACCTGTGCAGGGCAGGAATTACCTCAGCTTAGGAAAATAACTGAGAGGAGTCTGACAGCTGACTTGCAACACATGATGCATGAGGAAAGATTTCAAAATCTGGCTGCACCCTCAAAAAACTCACTGATCAGTGGCTACAGCCCATACTCCAAGTATTTAATTTAACTTAATTATGCACTTATCAAGACAATCTGTATATTTGTGTTTCTTTTCTATTTGCAATGGTGATGGACAGCTTGACATATGAGATCGGACAGAAGTCCCCGTGGACTATGATGTTTGTGGATGACATTATGAACTGTAGTGAGAGTAGGGAACAGGTTGTGGAGACCCTGGAGAGGTGGAGATATGCTCTAGAGAGGATAGGAATGAAGGTCAGTAGGACTAAGACAGAATATATGTGTGTGTGAATGAGTGGAAGGATAGAGGAATGGTGAGGATGCAGGAAGTAGAACTGGCAAAGGTGGATGAGTTTACATACTTGGGATCAACAGTTCAGAGTAATAGTGAGTGTGGAAGAGAGGTGATGGAGGAGAGTATAGTTAGGGTGGAGTGGGTGGAAATGAGTGTCAGGAATGATTTGTGACAGACTGGTACCAGTAAGAGTGAAAGGGAAGGTCTAGAAGAGGGTAGTGAGACCAGCTATGTTATATGGGTTGGAGACAGTGGCACTGATGAAAAGACAGGAGTCAGAGATGGAGGTGGCACAGTTAAAGATGTTAAGATTTGCTATGGGTGTGACAAGGATGGACAGGATTAGGAATCAATATATTAGAGGGTCATCTCAGGTTGTAGAGTTTTGAGACAAAGCCAGAGAGGCAAGATTGCATTGGTTTGGACATGTGCTGAGGAGGGATGATGGGTATATTGGGAAAAAGATGCTAAGGATGAAGCTGCCAGGTAACAGGAAAAGGGAAAGGCCTAAGAAAAGGTTTATGGATGTGGTGAGAGAGGACGTACAGGTGTCTGGTGTGGCAGAGCAAGATGCAGAGGACAGGAAGAAATGGAAGCAGATGATCCACTGTGGCAGCGACCCCTAATGGGAACAGCCAAAAGAAGAAGATGCAGTTACCAAGACAAACATGGCCACCCATTACCAGAGCTAATAAGTGCTAAGCAATACCTGCCCTCAGACCACTACTGACTTTTAAGGTATAACAAACAAAGGAAACCAAAGGCATTATCCTTACAATGGGTAAATAGATTTAAACTAATAAGTAATGCTTGACTCATCTGCTGAACTGCCACACATAACATCACTTCTAATGATACACCCTTCCTACCGCCATTAAACAAGATAAAAGATAATTGATTAAATGAAAACAAAGCCTTGCACCTCAGGTACTTTTGAAGTAAATGACTTACCTGAGCTCCAAATAGATTTGGTCCTGAGTTAGGTTTTTGGTCCTGTATTGTGTTTTTGCCTTTTATTGAAATTCTATACTCTCCTGCATAGTCTTACACAACAAACAACTATTTCTGTATCTATATTAGCTGTGCATGTGATAATGCCACCAAACTCACTCTTGGAGACGGTGATAGAAACAGTATTTATTATAGATGGCAAAACTTTTTTGAAAGAATTGGGGAATACCTTTTATCAACTGAGAGGGATTAATCAGTGATCTTGTTTATTAATTTAGGTGTTGTCACATTGCCTCTCATAGTGTAAACAAATGGACAAAATGAGTAATACATGCTAACAACTTACTAACCAATTCAACTAGGAAGCTTACAGGATGGTTAAAATGTATTACTTAATACTTATTAATCATTCTTTTAATGAAATAATATGATTCGGTATTATTTACCATGGTATCATTTAAAAATATTCTTAATGTTGAATATGTGGCAGACACTTTCAATGTGGAACAGTGGACATTTTAAGACTCAAAATGAGGAACATTCCTCCTAATGAGGACATCATGCAAAGTTTACTTGATTAAAATTTTATGAAGATTTGTTTATGACAATAGTGCAGGAAAGTAACAATGTTTGCAGTGTTAGCTGAGGACCAGACTGAAGCAAGATGCCTAGATTGACAAATGTATCAGATGAAGTAGTTAACCAGATCATTTCAGAATCTGGTTGAATTACCAACTGTGTGAAGGCACTGTGATTTTAATTTGGTACATAAGGAATACCAGTGGTTTTATGTCAGTTCTATAAAACATAATATCTTTGAGTAATGGAGTTTGCCATTATCACTAAGAGCTGGCTTTTGCTATTTTAACAGTTATCCATTATGCACGTACAAGTTTTGTGAAGTGAGCTTCTGGAATATTTGATCCCCCCACCCCACCCCCCTTTGAGCCATGTTTTATCTCTTGTTTTCAAGATTTTTTTCTGGGGAGTCAGGGCATTTATGTCCACTGAGTCAACATTCTTAAATATTTGTTCAAAAGGAAATATGCACTACGGCTTTGTTAACACTGAGACTATGTCAACAACAGGAATGTCCTGTGAAATGTGGGCTGCATTGTAGTTTAGTGGCAGTATGTTTAAATACCTAGGAATGTGGCTAAATCAAATGTGTTACTTTCAAAGACAAATTAAGAAAACAAGACAAAGACATTTAGAACTGTAGTCTAAGACTTCCTATCCAGTCAGGCAAAATGCAAATATAACAACATTAGACGTATTACTTGAGGCTCGTATCATCGTCATTAAACTCATCCATTTACTTTACCTCCCTCGGTAACCCACTCCCCACCTCAGGACTTTGTCTTCTACACTAACTCCACTTATATTTCCAGCACTCTTGTCAGACTTTTTAGACATTCTGCTGGCAGTTCTTTCCTATGTATGGGTATAAGCATCCTACTGGCAATTGTTTTCTGTGTATGGGTATATAGCCTTTCATTAAAATTGCAAAACGTGTGTGCGTGTGTGTGTGTGTGTGTGTGTGTGTGTGTGTGTGTATATATATATATATATATAAGTGTATAGCTGCCTGCCAAAGAGTGTCACAATGCAGTTACTGCTTGTTAGTCTACAATACTTAAGCAGGCTGCATCTTGGCAGATATAATAACACTATCCTTGATTTCTGTCCTACTGTCTGAGCACCTGTACTCTGTCTGTAATGTTTTTTATTGTATTAAGCAGCCCCTGTTGAGCCTGCAGTTAGTCGAGCTTTATCAGTGCTCCGCTGTGATAACCAAACATAAAATTTATAATAAAACTGCTACTTTTTCTTTCCATCTCCCCAAACCGTTCTGCTTGACTGATTACACCGAATGCTATATTCACCCTGTTATTGACTGAAAAGGAGCAGACCACTTATCAGGTTAACAAATACATTAATCTAGTTAGGTAAAATGATTAAGCTCCATTTTAATCAGCACCTGTTTGTAACCAGAAGAAATGTAGCTGCCTGGAGAGAGACTGAAGTTGTTTGCTTTGATCGATTCATAGATTTGCAGTTAAGAAGAAAAAAAAAACGATTTTTGTATGCTGTTACCTTGAATTTTCAAGGCTTCACAACATCAACAATTAGGTATCATATTGCCCATAGGTTGATAGCACGTTTGATGTATGGTGATATGTTAATCTCTTCTGGAAACTGGAAACTCCGGGGTATTTAGAACTTGTTTTATAAATCACAGACATTCTATTGCTGTCATGTAACATTTATTCTTGTAAGAACAAACCCTTTCCATTAGTATCAAGATAGCTTTTCCAGTGCATTTGGATGACATACACAAAGTCTGCTTGTCATCTCTAAATCAGAAGTGATAGTGACAGAAGAACGTTTCTTTGTGCACCTTAACTGATTTATGACAAATAGGAACAGGGGTTCTGTCTTCTTACTGGAGGTGCATGCCAGAACTTCATTAAGGCAAGCTAAAGGTAATTATGCACTGCACTGCACTGACCCAAACATTTGATTGAATGAGTTGTTTGTATAGCAGCATGTTAGATAACTGAATAAAACAATACCTTGTTGAGATTAAGCAGCTTGAGATATCACTCAGGTAAATGATGCCATTCGGTTAGCAGTGATCCTATAGCACAGCATAACAGTTGTCAAAGGATCATTTTCTTGCACTGGGATAAGAAGAGTAAGTCACTATCAAGATATTCTTCCTTCTTCTTGATGTTATGCAACTTCCAAAGCATACAGCGAATTCTAGTATCAGCCATAATGTAAGAAATTAATAAAAGAAATGCCATGTTGGTCCACTAACAAAAACACAGAGATACTGGAATACAGATGTGATGTTAAATCTAGCATGTTGTGACCCTGTTCTACAGTTTTGGTCTCTGTCTCCCTCCGTTTCCCTTTCACACACACACACACACACACACACACGCACACACACACACTTTTCAAGATTTCTTCCCTTTCCAGGCAGAAGTGGCTATTTAAGCATAGCTTTTAGCATCAGTAACTTAACCCCTGATGAAGGGCTCATGCCAGCTCAACAGCTCATGTAATTACAAAACCTATGTTACTCTAATAAAATATATTACATGACATCTTTGTTCCAGTGTGTTTTTACTTTCTGTTAATGGACCAACATGGCACTTCTTTTCTTTTTTTTTTCTTTACGAAGAAACATTGAGTGATTTTGGAGATGCCAGTTTGCATAGTGTATGCACCACTGTCCTTGATATTAGTTGTTCCAGAAGAGCTGTAGCTTGCACATATAGGTCTAGGTGCTGTTCATTGATCTAGTGACCTTCAACTCTAATGAACAAAAAATAAAAAGGCTATTTCCCAATCTGTGCTCCTCTTTTCTAAGGAGTATACTCAGCACACCTAAGGACCAAGTCAGATCTGTTCTCCCTAGTCTGGACACTCTGACTCCTCAGCTTAGAGATGAGGATCAAAAGTAAAAAAAAAAAAAAAAAAAAAGGTCCATTCTTCCCTGTCACATAATGGACAATGCATATCTGATCTCTCCGATCTGCACTGTTACATCTTACACAAACCACTTGCTACAGTTACTCTAAAATACATTACTGTCAGGTATTGTGCTAGAGCTCACACATATGTGGAAGCAGAACTGGCATTCAGAAACTAAATGCCGATACTGAGAATCAGTACCCCTTGATATCTTACACCTGTACTAGGCTGCCTCTTCACCCTTAACTAGATATGCATCTGTTTCCCATCTGTACTAACCTGTTGAGTAATGTTATTTTTTTCTTTTGTTTATATCTTTATAAAAACCTGTCTACTCAACTCCAGAACGTGCCCCTGCCATGACCCTACCTAGTTCCCCTCCTCCCTTATACACCCTTTAAAACAATGCAAACTTTACCCCCTTCACACCTTATTCACAATTCTATCAAAAAAAAAAAAACAGACAAAAAAGGTATAGCATAATAATATTTTTTGTATTTTTTGTATTGTCTGCTTACGTGTATTTGATACCTCTATGAATGTAACCTGAGTTTTATTACTATTCTTTATGAATGTAACCTGAGTTTTATTACTATTCGCTTTATCAAAATTGATTTTATGTATTTCTGGAGATTTTCTCTTCGGGTCTCCACTGAAAATGGGCCAAAACCCAATTGGACTAACCTGGTTAACAAATGTCAATAAATAAATAATCATTAAATTACTTTGTTAATATGGTTAATCCACAAGGTACAAGCCTGTTTACATGGAGTCAGTGTCTGGTTCAGCAACATGCTCAGCATAACATAACATAGAAATGGAGACTGAGAGAATTGAGCACTGGATTACTGGATAAAGCTTAGTAGCAGCAGAAAGCTTTAATTCCCTGTCCTCAACTGCCTGACATACTACATTCAGTTCAACAGAAAGATGTTTAGAGTAACTTGTTCACATATATCTGTTAAAAACTCTTTGATTGTTCTTTGTGTCATTTTCCAGACATTCAGTAGTGGGCTCTTCAAGACATTTTTTATCAACATTCATCCTGGGTACTGGCCCAGGGTTTGACCCACAAATCTGAGATAACCATTGAGACCAGTATATGAACTGCAATGGAAAATCAAGAGACTCTTTATAATCCTACATCGACTAATACAAATGTTTAGAGAATACATTCTTTATTCATCTTTTTTCTCTCAAGAAGAGGTTTCACTAGTAAGGAGAAACTAATGTACATTGAATTCAACTACAAGTCTCTCGCTATCCCTTTGGAACATTTCTAGTGAGTCCTAAAATGATGATCTCATCTTGTAAAGGATGTTGGTTAGAAAGGGCTGAGGTACAGTATTATGCCTTTCCTGTTGCAGTATAGCTGTCTGTGGTAAATGCTGCTTAATATAGTTTTTTCAACAAACCCAGGGTCTGTTTAAATTTTTTAAAATGATTTCTCTTAAACACATGCAAATATGTTGATATATTTTTCTGTAGCATATCTCATTTTTGTAATAAATTGGATTAATGTTAAAATTATCATTCTTGAAATTACTCCTGGCGGTGCTGCGGTAGCGTTGTCGTCTCACAGTAAGACACTGTCCGGTTTGATTCTCAGCTAGAGCGTCTTCTGCGTGGAGACATGCGTGAATGGGCGTACCTTCATTGAAGGTTGTGCATCAGGCCTGGCAAGCTGGTATGTAAAAATCAACTGACAATCATTAGCGGACCGGAGTTCCGCTGTGGCGACCCCTAACTGGGAAAAGCCGAAAGACACAAACAAGCTCCTTTAACTTAATAAAGTTCATTTTGAAAGAAAAAGTATGTAAGCACAATTTCATTCTCAGATAAGTATTTTTGTTTCATCCAGGTATCTTTGTCCGTTGACTAGATAAATATGGAATAAGTAGAAGCCTGGTGTCTGGTAAATTTAAGCTAATGTAAATGACGATTAGGCAATATGTTTTATCGTGTTGGTTGTAAAATAAAGTAATGAAATAAGTCTTCTAATTCTATAATACAAGACATTTCATTCATCAGGCAAGCCATACTCTGTGTATCCCATTTATCCTTTTCTTCCATGTATTTTTAGCTGTAATTATTGTTTGTTTTTCACTTCAGAGGGATTATGTAATTGTGTAAATTGTCAACTAGATATGGCTTTGCATATTTTTTGAAAGTACTGCCTTGGGTGAGGCGGAGTTTCTGCAGTGGTTGTGCTGTAAGTCCTAGTCTATTACAATGATACTGGTAATTTTGTGGTATTATTTTCATAGTATTGTAAGGGATAGCTTAAGACCTGTTCAAAATATAATTTAGGTTTGTGTTTTAGTTTGTATTTGCATTTCCTTATGCCATCATAGGCGATAGAAGGCAATTGAGTCACAAGATCATTTACAGCTCCTTCTCAAGAAGGCAAAGCTTGTTAGTCCCAGAGTAAATCTAAGTCAAAAAAGGTTTTATTCAAAGGATACAAGGGCATCATTTATATATATGTGTAGTGTATATATATATATATTTTTTTTTTTTTTTTTTTTTTAATTTGCAGAAGTGTGTTTCAGAGGTGAGGTAGGCACTGGGTAATAGAATTGTCTCTCCAGCACATTTATGTACTGGTGAAGACTTCATGCCATTGTAGTAAAGCTATTTGCCTTGTTGAAAATATATGAGATCAAGGAAGAAAAGGGCCCTAATGGCTCAGAATGAGGTAGGAGGATAAGATCCTTAATGGCTTGGAATGAGTTAAGGAAGACAAAGCCCCTTCATGCCATAACATTCACAGGTAAGAACATCTGGAGCCTTTTCAGTTGTTTAGCATGTTTAAAAGGGTACATCTGAAAGGGAGCATTGAACTCAATAATTGGTCTGACAATGGTTGGATAATAACTTTTACTAGCCTAGATGATACTCCTTTAAATATTACTTTTGCTAAGTAGAATGATTTTCTGACTGCTGTTACAACATAGTGGTCAGTAGAGAGTGAATTACTGACCCGGTTCCAAGATCCTTGACATCATTATCATTTTGGAGTGGGGCTACTGGCTGTACTTTGAATGAGATGGATTTTACCATACTTCTGTTTTCTGCATTTAAATTTAGCCTTTTTTATATATTTATGAGTGTTTAAGGATGATTTGATAATGACACCTGGTTTGATTTCAAATTTACTTAACCAAAGAATCCTGATTTCTGGTCTGGAGATTAGAGAAACAGATGCCAAAAATGAAGCATCCCAATACAGAGTACTAGTTATCTTCTTACTTTCCACTGTAAGGATGGGAGTTCAATCTTTCTGCAAGTTGCCTATCCATCTCGGTGATGTTGTAGTGTACTGGCTCAACAGCCATTTTGTGCAGGAATGGGTGTGGCCAGAGTGATTGACATGACTAATGCCTGTGATGGAGTATGCGAATGATGACTGATTGGCATGTCATGAAAATTTGCCAATGACATCTGCATATATTAATTGTTTATTAGATTTTTACAGCTGGAGTATTCATTGTGTAGGGGGTGCAGGGGGGTGTCCCACCCCTGCAAAAGCAAAGGGAAAATAGTAACATGATGATGTCGCTATTTAGCTACTGTCTGTTTCTTACAGCAGAAGTATTCATTGTGTAAATATAGAGATGTTTGTATACTAAAATATAGCAAATACATGTACATAAGCATGTGTTAAAATACAACAAATGCATGTGCAGAGTAAAGCTAAACGTATAGCTAAAAGTAATTAATCACAAGGAAAGACCTATGAGATCCCTGGCCTTGTTCTGGCAATTTAAGGTGAGCTCTACTGTCTGTCTGACTCATACTCATAAGGGAAAATCAAGTCCTTAAGTAAGTCAAAAAGTATACCGACATCATTGGATTTCAGTGAAATAGGTCAGTTTGTGTCTGAGTGCACTGTGTGACTCGGATAAAGCGCACCTATCAAATATCACACCGTTATATATGGAAAACGTGCTAACTGCGTGGTTACACAGCTCACTGGCCATGCTCTCTTATCAGGATCAATATTCATGCAGTTTGCAATCACTTCATAGTGGTTATTCATTAGGACAGATAGACGTCAACCAGCTGGGGCGGGGTTTGGGCGGTGCTTGCTACTGCGCATCTGGTAAGCCCATACACTACAACATCAACTCCATCTCACCACTTATGGATCTAATTTTAATAATTTATCTTGTCAAATGATTTGACAGATATAAGTAAGCCATGTGAGATAAATTATGTTAAGTGTATGGTTTTAGATGTGAGTACTGTGATGATATTGGCTACTGTCAGCATAGCCAGGTAGAGTTCTGTAAAGAGTGATATATTATTTGAATATCACACTGATTTATACAAGATGCTTGTGTTACAAATATATTAGAACTGTATGGCATTTGAATATCAAACTGATTTGTACAGATGCTTAAGTTACAAATGTATTAGAACTGTATGGCATTTGAAAATCAAAATGTGTTTGTAAAGTTGCTAGTACTAAAAATGCATCAACAGTGGGTCCTGCTGAACAGAGAAGGAATATACGTGTGAGATTGTATGTATATATGTTAGCATATGACACTGGAAGATAAGGGATTAAATGGCTAGCTTACTTCTTACTTTAAGAAAAAAATTAATTTAATTGGACCGTCTGTTGAGCCATAGAAGTGCTTATCTCACAACTCTGAATAGGACCGGAGACAGCATGTCTGGAAGAAGCCAATGTTCATTAGCTCATTAAAAAGAGGGGAAGCCCCATGCACTGCCATAAACATTAGCAAAACTTTAACTATGTATCTTTTCACATCTATTATAAATTCCTTTCTAAGCTTCAAGGGGGATACTGCAAGCACCTAGAGTGGGGTGACCAGATGAGGACATTCTGCCAGCCATCTTGGAAATGTTAGATATTAAAAAGAAAAATCTCTGAGTATTGAGTATTCTGTCTTGGGCCTGACAACAAGAAGCATCATTCACCACATCATCTGCCTTGCTCTATTAAGTAATTAGAGAATACTAATTGTCCTAGATTCAGGCAGGAAAATATAGTGAAGCTTTCTTTATATATTGTTTCCTTTATTTGTCTGAGCCTGTCCATCAAAGTTATTTCAATATTTCCTGTGGTCTGAACTCTGTGGTTTACTGCAAATATATATTCAGTATTTGAATGTTCTTTTATTGTTTAATATTAACTATATGTAAAACTTTTATTGTGCCTGGTCCTTTTTGAAATTATTTAATCTTTGAGAGTGCTATATTTATTTGATGACACTGTGTGGGCCACACCTGAAGGCCTAGCTGTCTTGGTCAACTTCTACCATTTGTATTGGTATTAATATTAAGCATTATAATTGGACACCCTTTGTTAAAGGCCTTAGAGTAGCTGATTGTAGAGTGTCTGGTGGCAATGATAACTACCTTATACTGTGGGCAGAAGGGGGAACAGCAGGTAAATTGTGCCAGCCTTACCCAAGTGTGTGTGATTGTGTGTGTGTGTGTGTGTGTGTGTGTGTGTACTAAAATCCCATAGTATGTGTGTCAGCTACTTGGAGCAGGGACATGAAGCACTGGTTTCACAGAGAGAATAGTGGAGGACTTGGCTTGGGCACTTGGCTGAGGACTTAACTGTGAAGCTGGGCTAATGGGGAGTCTTATTGTGGACCTGGAGGGAGACAGATATAGAGAAATCCAGACCTTGGGCTGTGTGTGTTCCCTGTGTACTCTTAAGGGAAATTGTGCTTGATGCAGAGAGGTCTACATCTGGAAATACTGAGTGTATCCATTTGTATTCCAAGTGAAAGTCCCTCTCCAGTGTCTGTGGTGAGGATTCAGGCTCCTTGATCATGGCCAGTTTGGGAACATCGCAGGTACAATTTTCTGATAAAGTCATTTTTCATTTGTTTTACTATGATTTTGCACTTATTTGCTTATTTGCTTATGCGCTTTGTGTTTAATCTTTTTAAATTTCATTTATCTGGATTGAATTATATGGATGTAGTTTTAGTTGTGAGTTCACTTGTGTAAATACATGATGAGGTATACAAAGTGCAGATGAAAATAAAATGTCTGTAGCCTCCTTTCATTAAACATCATTATCATAGCCATTTTAAAGTCAATTGAAGTGATATGAATATGCAGCTATAAACATATGCACACCCACACAAATATCCATGCAAGTATGTTAGTGTGTATGCTTATAGGTATGTATATAACTATACATATAAGGCAATACTGTAGAAATTATGTTGTACACATATTCAAGGTATGCAGAAAAGCTGTACGCAAACGTTGCATAAAGTTGTCTCATATGTAAAATATAAGTGGCTGGCCTATGTGGCTATCCCTTTTGCAATTCAGTAGTTTACAGCATTTTGACATATCTGTTCCAGAGAGTTTTATGACTCCTGCTTCATAACAGGCAGTGAAGTTTCTAAAAACATCATGTTAGTGTATTTATTAATTTGTTGAATCTACACACCTTCTCTAACTCCTTGTAGTTTTTTTGCTGTGTGCTTCTATTATATATCGCATGCATAAGATGTGCTGTATTTCAATTTGTGATCTTGTCCACTGTGTGTGTGTGTGTGTGTTTGCATATATGTGTGAATGCATGTGTGTGTATGTGTGTGTGTCCATCTGAGTTTATATAAATTTAGCATGCCCATTGCTACCCTCCAAAAAAAAATCCCCATCTATTCCATTCTATGGGGTTTTTTTGATTACAGTAGTGCTGCAACCAGGAGTTGTAAACATCTGGCCTGATTTTGCGCCCTTTTTACTGTGAGGTGCAGAGGGCAATAGACATGCTGTTTGGGGGGGGGGGGTACAGAAGATGCCAGTCTGAATGTTTGTACTTTCTACTTAAGTGGTGCTCACCATTAAGGCATTACAGCAGATCCCAGCATTATGGATGTCACTTTATTAAATGCAAAGTGTGTATTGTCCTATGTAATAAGATGCCTAAACAATAGCATTTGATGTTGACCTGCATCTGTACAGTAGTAAAAATATTCAAACAGTACTGGATATACATATTTCAGTGTCCAAAACACTGTGTCATGTATTCATTTGTGAACATGCATGCCAGAGGCAGATTAGAATGCTGACAATTGTTATGTTGAAAATCCCAACATACAGCATCTCTTCTTCTTATGAATCCTCCTGCCCCTTACACCTATACCTATGCTTCTTATTACTTTTCCAACTGTTGTCCTGCATGGTAAATACAAACCTAATGAATAGCAACACAGTTTTTCAAATTAAAATGTTTATCCCTTAGTCAGTAAAATTCATCCAGTTCTGTTTTTATTACTGCACTGAAAAGCACATACCTAACAATGAGAGAAAAAGAATCAGTGTCAAGACAATCAAGGTATATAAAATGGTGAGAAAGTACTGGTTTATGTAGGGCAGTAAAAAAAAAACATATTTATATTTATCCTTACTATGCCCCAAAATATATGTAAGTAACTGCATGGCAATGTCTAGTGCCTTTGTCCCATAGCCACTTGCACCCCAGTACAGACATGGCCACACATACACTAAGTGCAACTACCTTATTCACTGTTATTGAACAAAAATAAACAACTAAAGACATATTTTATTTATAAACTGTCTTTTGGCTTTTCCCGGTTAGGGGTCACCACAGCGGAACTCCAGTCCGCTAATGATTGGCAGTAGAATTTTATGTGCTGGCTTGCCGGGCCTAACGCACAACCTTCAACGAAGGAATGCCCATTCACACATGTCGACACACAGAAGACGTTCTAACTGAGAATCGAACGGGCAACGTCTAACTGTGAGGCGACATTATACCAAGTGTTAAATTAACCTCTGAGGCCTACTTTCAATGTTCTTTTTCTGTTTTTTTTTTTGTTTGTCTGCCATTACCACAAATAATACATATATACAGCAGGAAGTTAATTTGTAGCCTTTTGCCCCTCTCTCTTTCTCTCTCTCTCTCTCTCTCTCTCTCTACATATATGGATCTAGGACTATTGAACGAAAGTTTAATAGTCTGAATACAAAATACCCGAATGCACTTTAATGAAAGCGCTTTCACTGAAAAAGCTCTTTCGTTAAAGTCCTTCCAAAAAAAAAAAACATTAAATCTTCTTTTATGGAGGGGGGCAAGCCCCCCTGCACCCCCTTTGTGGGGGGCTGTGCCCGCCACACCCCCCTCTTTTTATATTCTCACTCCGAGGTTGCACTACAGTGGGGAAAAGAGAATTCTCCCTTAACCACACAATATTGCGACCGGCACAACCAGCATACATAACTGAAAGTGCTGCTTCGGTGAACAGGACTTTTGGTTATGTATGTTCGGTGATTTCTGCTTCAGCAAAAAGTGCCTTCGGGGATCTGTATGGATCCCATATATATATCTATATATATATATATATATATATATATATATATATATATATATATATATATATACACACACACACACACACACACACATATAAATATATATATATATATATATATATATATATATATATATATATATATATATACATGCATACCTCATAGTCTTTATCAGCTTTTTATATATATATATATATATATATATATATATATATATATATATATATACACATGTATACCTCATAGTCTTTATCAGCTTTTTTTCTTGGGCAGCACCAACTACTGTTGGTAACCATTTGAAATGTTGGAACCTGCTAAAGTGAGTCCCAAATATGGAGACAGAGTGGCCGAAAGATAGGACTAGTATGCAACAAGTACAAGATGCCTTTTCTCCGAATGTTCCCTTTCCTCTGAGATATTACAATCTCAGTGTTTGTGTATATAAGTTGGGGGGGGGGTGCCCTCCTTGCAAAAAGAAGTTTTAAGGAGAAGAGCAATCTTCAAGATTCACTTTTCTTCTGTGTTTGTGGTTCTTTTTTTCAGCATGTCGTCACTCGGCATTTCAATTGCCAACATTTCAGTAGAGAGCCTGTATTGATAACTAGTTTATAAATACTCTTGAAATAAGTGACACATGCAAATTAAATAAGTCATAACAAATGTCACATAAATGTATGCCATGAGAACAAAACCATAATGATTCTTTATTGTCATTCTCCTAGTGTTTAGTGACTGAAAAGTCTAAAAGGGTTATTCTGTCATTGTTAAACATCTCCATTGACTCTAGTGCTATTATTTTTTCTGCTCTGACCCACTGCAACCCAACCTTGGTACAATGGACAGGCAGGTCACCATCATAAGTGGAAATCATTGTTCCAGTGTCAACAAGTCTCTACATATCTGGATAGCAAATGCTGCTTTGTGTCAAAACAAATGTCCTTCCCCCTAAGTGAACTAACAAATCATGTGGATGGGTCTGTCTATGTAAATATAAAACCCACGGCTGGCTGATCCCAAAGAAATCCTGGAAAATCCCTCCAAATCACTTACAAAGATGAAGGATCAAGCACTAGGTTTAAACTACTCAGCTGCACTGTAGCTCTCTTAGCTGCCTGGAATATAAATGAGTGCCCCAAAATGACATTTCTCCTCATACCTGAAAGGGAAGAATGAAACTTGGTAACAATGTTCAGTGGACCAAGACTAATATAAGATAGAAATGCCCTGAAGGACTACCTGCCTGTCTGTTTAATGACCTCAACAGACTGACCCTGTTTGGCCAGGTTGGTAGCCCTCAATATCTGAAATAAGTAGGAATATTAACCCTGAATGGACTGGCTCTACCTTATGAGGGACCTGCAAATGAGTGACTCTAAGTCTCAAAGGGGTAATCAGGCAACCAAAAGGAAAACTGAGCATTAAATCATGAGACATCATGGGAAGTGGCAGATCTAGATAACTTATATAGGGTCAAGGCCAGCTGGACTGGGTAAATGAGGATGAATGATTCCTGATCTAAAGATACTTAATGGCCTAACCCCAAACTAGTCAGTTTTAAAGTTGGAAACCTATAGCAAAACTGAGGTATGTGTCTCACTGAAACATCTATCCAGCATAATAAATGCAAGAGGTCACTGAATCTAAAATTAAACTTTTGTGATAATTCCCAGTCACAGGGCACACCCCCTTGAATGATGAAGTGCAACAGGGTCTTGCCAATGGATGATTAACTATCCCTTGACAGCCCCTTCCCATTGTTTCAGTATCCTGCTAATGGTCCAATGCTTCAAGTAATCTAGCAAGCCAACAAACCTGCCCAAGACTCCTTAACAACTATGTCATTTGTCTTCTCCAATCATTCACATTTCCAGTGGGATGGTAGTGAAATTATACTCTGTCTGTGGTGCAGATTTGGGAAATAAGATATCTGTACATGAAAAATCCTTATCGCTATCAGTCTATGATTACTTAAGTAAAGCTTGGCATAGAATGATCGAATGAACCAGAAGCAATAATTCTAGAATTTCCCACAATGGCTTTAACTTGAAAATGTTATTAATCCTTATAAACAGAGTAGACATATTTACTGTTTGCTTGGCAACTGGTCAAACAAGTGAGTAGGAGAAGACATGCTTAAGCAGTTGCTTCTCTGCAATGATGAGACCCTTCCCACTGCTCAAGCTAAATACCACCTACAACATTCAGAAGCGAACGACCCCCCCCCCCCCCCACTTGTGTGGCTATGGCAACACTGTCTTGCCTGTAAATGGCATTTGTAAGCAATAATTTTGCTATTAAGTATTGTAGAGTTTCTGCAATAATTGCAACACACTGTAATTATACAATTGTTTCATTTCACAAATACCGTACGTATCTGAAACATAAATTTGAAGGCTAGTTCTTTAAAGGCCAACTTGGTTGGTTGGTTGGTTACAATGCAAATGCAATGTTTCCTTGTAGCTTTAATGATTTAAAATAAGACGTAATTATCTTCTTTAATAGTTTGAAAATTTATGAGGTGGAAAATCATTGAGAACTGGTATATATAAGCAAAGGACAGAGGAATAATATAGTGTTTAATATATCTATGGAACTTTTCTTTTGATTTCTTCACATGTGGCTGTCTTGAAATGCAGAAGGTAACTTTATTAAAATGTAATTTTTGCTTTGTTCATAAGTTTAGCATTGTCCAGTCTAATGAAAAATGTCCAGTTCCATTTCAGTAGTGTCAAATGAATTATTTACTCATTTTTTTCCTGTTGCCATAAAAAGATACAAATGAGAATTAAAACCAGCTGCTTTGTCATGTCATTTAACAAACACTTAGTCGTGAGGAACAAACAAAACCCCAAGTGACAGATTAAGCTGAGAGAATGTCTGAAGCCAGTTTGCTAATTATAGAGTAACATCTGTTTGGGTGAAGAACCATATATCAAAATATTTACACCAACATAATAACACTTGATAAACAGAGTGGAACAAGGAAAAATGCCTTAAGGGCTGTATTTTTGCTTTGGAATTTCTTTTTTCTAAAGTACTGCTGCAAAGTGTATGATTTATTTTTAAATGATAACACAGATTTTCCAAAATCTGCATGGAATACCTGCTTTCCTTTCTAAATCTCGATTTTAATATTACTTGAAGTGCAGTTTATAAAAAAGAATACATTGAATAAGTGTGTGTCATTGTTTTGCAACAGAAATCTATTTCCATTCTTATATGAAAGAATAGACTGAATAGGTGTGTGCCATTTTCTGCAATGGAAATCTATTTCCATTCTTAGATAATGCTGAAGGAACATAGATCAGAATAGTATGTATTGTTTCAATGATAAGGCAAAGAAAAAGGGAACACTTTTCAGTAATTCAGCATTTTTTTCACTAAACAATGTCTCTGTACAACATATAGCCAGATTAGTACATTAGTTTTGTGTTTCAGAATCTAAATTCTTGTATTTTTAGCAGCAGTACTTCTATTATAAAAATATTGCTTAATATATATATATGCTGACAAAAGTGAGCACATTACAATAGTCCTGTGAGTTTTATACCTGATGGCTTGTACACTCTAGCATAGAAAGAACACTGCTTTATGCCCACACAAAAGATAATGCTTAGTATCTATAAATAATTTATAAATACCTCAGTAGGCATCTTTCATACCAAGAATTTAACAAGTGATATTCATGAATCTAAATGCTCACAGTAGCCTTGCGATTGAGTAAATACAACGTCTGTTTGATGTTTGGGTATTTGCGTATTATCGCAACCAGATTTTTGCGCTAATGCAGGTTGCTTCCCGATCACTAAATATGTTCCTCAATTTGCTTGAAATGCAATATAGTGTATTTTCTTTAACAAAACAGGTTGTTTTCCGGAGGCCTATCAACACAAAGTACACAACTTACTGTTGTTGTTTCTTCGTGCTCTTTACTGGCAGTAGAAGCATGTCGCTTCATTGCAAGGCTGCCCACTGAACGTTTTTTGTCAGCCAGTGATGTCAAATAATGGCTGAATATACCGTTGGGAATTCACGGCTGGGAGTGTGGAAGTTTGCAACAAATGGATTATTGCTCTTTTTTTTTTTTTAGTCCAAACGACATCATTTAAGCTGGTTGTGCATTTCATTCACAGCATTTGCAGAAAAATAGACAAAAAAAAAAAATTCTGAAATGAATGCAAAATCATTATTTACATTCCTGCTTGTGTACTGCAAGTAGACTTAAAACCACATGAAGGAAATTGATGTGCCCACAGTAGGAAGCAAGTGATTTCTAAGGCACATGTTCTCCTACAGTAACATTATGAACTCCACTCAACACACAGAAAAACACTATGGAACACACCCATACGGAAAAGAGTAATATTTGCACTGTTTATTAGGAGTAATGTAGACCACGTATCCTTTTATTTCATTTGTATAACACAGCTGAAGTTTACCCATTCCTGCGATATAAACAGTTTCAAAGGAATGTAAGTAAATTCATTGTCTGCAGTTCTTAAACAAACAGCATGACGTGCAACTGTAAAGGGTAAACCTACATTGCATTATTTACTTTTTCAGTTGTCAAACTCATAAAACTGCCTAAACAAACCAAAACAGTTTAAAAAAAACACTGTTTCTATGCCTTTTAATAGATTATCGGCACCACTTTAGTCATCGGGAAGCAACCTGCATTAGCGCAAAAATCTGGTTGCGATAATACATAAGTACCGATGTTTGAATATACAAAATAGCAAGCAAAATGTATGCAGTTATATCAGATATTTTATCTGCTCCACAAATCATGGCTCAATTGTTGAACTTTCTGCCTCAAATATCCAGGTGCAGGATTCAGTCCTGATCTGTCATCGTTGTATGTGTAGTGTTTGCATGTGCTTTTTTGTTTCTATACGAGTTTTCTCCACGTATTCTAGTTTCCTCACAACTTCTATAAAACATGTTGCCTGACACCCTGGTCTAAAGTGTCTAGATATAATGTATTTACAATGCAGGTCTTGTCTGAAATTTGTTCATGATGACTTTTCTTCCTTTGCTTTAACTACTAAGCTTGTGTAGAGATGAGTGATGGGATGGTGCTATTTATCATAGGATTATAGGAGATTACTAGGCTGTTAACCAAGAGATCATTTTAAGCCTGGCCGTTTCAACCCAATGGAATACCATAGAGGTACTAGTCAGTACCCAAGATTGTATTTAGTGATGACTGCCCATGTCCAGGAGAGTTTTGGGCACTATCCCCGCTAAGAACTTATGGTGCCCCATCCACTCCTCCAGGTTCCTCTTGAACAGTGTCATAAAGGTGCTCTGTTTCACATAAATTGGTAGCCGGTTCCAAAAATGTGGCAGTAGCTGGGAGATAAATCTGTCTCTCCAGCATGTCCATTTTAAGTCCCAGGCCGTATTTAAGTCCCTGGAACAGGTATCCCTAGACCCATTTGATTTACGGATAAGTTCATTAGGTTTGGGTCTTGGATTGCTCTGTAGGCCAAGCATAAGTCCCTCCTAAGAAGTCTATATGATATGGAGTATGGTGACAGGGACTTTAGTTGGTCCATGTAAGGCACATTCTGGAGGCCCTTGATCTTCTTTGTTAGAAACCTCTGAGGTCTGGCTGCAGGTGCTTAGTACAGTACATACCAAATGGGGCATTATACTCAATTATGGGCTGAGTAACTGCCAAGTATAGGGGGTTATAGCTTCTTTTGTTCTCAATGTAATGCCTTTACTAATCAAGTGAGCTACATGGAAAGCTTTCCTTACAATGGTAGACACATGGTGGTCGAAGTTAAGGTCTTAGTCAACCTGTTATCCCAGGTCTCTTACCACTTCATAGGGTATTGTTGTTGATTTGATAGTGTGAGGGGCCATTGTGCCAAAGGGAATGATCATACATTTCTTTGCATTCAGTTTGAGACTGTGACTAATACACCAGTCATTGGTCTGAGTGAGACCCTCCTGGAGTATTCTGACATCATTTGGGGATTCAGTGATTGCACCTAGTTTGCAGACATCTGCAAACTTGGTCAGACACAACCCTTTAGTTTTGACCAGAACTTCTGAGAAGTATATACCAAACAGTAGGAGGCCCCTCACTGAACCCTGTGGCACCCCACTGATAACAGGTCTGCTGGTTGATGTGGAATCAACCACTTTGATAGTATGTGAGTGGTTTGTGAGCCAGTTGGCAGCCCATCTTACAATGAAGGGATTTACATTCATTTTTCTAAGCTGATTGGTAATGCCTTCATGTGGGATTGTGTCAAAAGCCTTTGCCAAGTCATGGTATATTGTGTGCACAGATTTGCCCTCATCAATGGCCCTGGTCACACTTTCAAAAAAATCCACCAGATTTAACAGGCATGATCTGCCCTTCATAAAGCTGAATTGGGTAGGATCCAGGGTTTGGAGGTCACCTATGTCTTGATTTATGAGGTTCATAATAATATGTTCCATGACCTTATGGATGAGGCTGGTCAGGCTTATGGGTCTGTGATTTCCGGTATCTGTTGCTAGGCCACCTTTGTGGAGGGGAATAACTCTGGCTGTTCTGCATTCCACAGGAACAAAGCCTGTGGTTAGGCTATGATTGAAAAAGGTACTTAGTGGTGATGCTAGTTCATGTTTTAAACTGTTTTGAAGACAGCTTGGTATGTCATTTGGTCCCATAGAGGCCATGTTCTTTGCCTTGGACAGGGCTTTGAGTACCTTTTCTTCAGATATGTAAGGTTGGGGGGAAGTTTGGGGGAGGGTTTGTTGTAAGTTAGGAGGGGAAAAGGGAGTGAAATTTTCACCAAACCTATGCACTAGTAGGTTCACTATCTCTGGGGGTTAGTGAGTGTGATGCTGTTCACCACCAGTTCTGCACATGCTTGGGTTTTACCCTTAAGGTTATATGCGTAACTGTACAAGGCCTTATGGTTATCCTTGGCAGTACTTGCTAAGTTTCTTCAAAGGAGCTCTTGGAGGATTTGACAAGTTATCTTATTTGCCAATTAAGGCTGAGGAGGGTGCTTTTCCATTGTTGGGTCCTTGTCTTCGTTTTCTTGGACAGCAACTTTTTGTATTTATTGTAGAGATTGTCGATGCTGGAAGTCCAAAATGGCAGCTTGATTTTATTTGGGGCTCTGGCTTTGATTCTGTCTGCTACAGCCAAGCTTATACACTTATGCAAGTGATTGTACAGGGCATTAGTGTAAGCTTTAGCATAGTTACCACTTTCAGCTAGGGGTGGGGCTTGGAATGCAGTTATACCTTCAGCTAGGATGGTATAGTTTGCCTTGGTGAAGCTTTGTAGCCTGATTTCACCCTTTGTGATTTCTCATTTTTGTGTCAGTCAAAGGTGATTGATTTGTGGTCAGTTTTAACTAACGAGGGTCCAACAGTTGCAGCAGTGCACCTGTGTGATATGTTGGTGAGGACCAGATCTAGAATGTTTGTTCCTCTTGTCAGGGTATGAACAATTTTCTCCAAGGTATTTGAATTCACAAAGTCAAGGAACTTTTGTGCTAGTGAGTTTGGGCTAGAATAGGTTTCCCATTTGATGTTGGGATAATTGAAATCCCCCATAACCAGTGTGTTTGGTAAAATCTGGATTGTCTTCAGTTTGATTTATGTAGGCTTCACGGGTGATGTGACCCATGGAGGGAGATCTATAACTGTCTGTGACTTGAATGGGGGTCTTACCCTTCATAACCTGGACCTGGAGTAACTCCATGGAGTTTTACAGTCGAACTAGATGGGAGTTGAGTTTATCTTTAATACAGTTTGAAGCACCACCTCCTTTGGTTTTCACATGTTCATTTTGCGGTCTAAAGGTGTCAAGTGCATTGTAACCTTGCAGAGCTGGGGTACTCTCTAAGGCCTTAAGCTAGGTTTCTGTGATTGCACAGACATCTATATCTTCTAGTAAGTGCTTCCAGGGAGTGTAGTTTTTGCTTTAAGCTCCTACCATTTAGCAGCCTGGTCCTTATTTGTTCTGACTGGTTAATTTCACATCAATAATGTCATTTTTGAGACCTTGCCTAAAAAAGGCACTACAGGGGAGGCAAGAGCCTTTGCCAGCAGCTGAAAGCCTATGGGTGCCAGGTGCAAGCTATATCTGGCAAAGCAGCCAGATTTGTTGACCATGGCTTCCCAGGCAGATAGGAGCTAGATATCCTTGGAACAATGCCAAAAACTAAGCCAATTATTGAAATCGACCTTTTTTGTTTATACTGTGGTATCATTAGACCACTAGGCCAACTCAGCTCTAATGCCAGCTGAGGGTAGTATGCTACTCAGGGCTAGGGATATACCTGCCTGGGACACATATTCAAAGAGCTCGACCATGTCTCTCTTCATATAGTCTAGTAAGGTACATCTCAGATCATTCACACCAACATGAACTATGACAGAGTCATAATGGTAGTTGTTGCTGAGAGACCTGAGTGCATACGTGATTTTGCAAATCCTGGCACTGGACAGGCAGCTGAGAGTGACTTTCTCCTTGTCTAACCTGGTGAGTGCGATATTAGTGTGTCACTATTGAGTCTCCAATGACAAGAAAATGTGGTTTTTGAGTGTTACACCTTACAGACTTGGTGGGTGAGACTCTGGTGTTGGTATGTGTCATGGGTGCTGTAGTGACTGTGTTAGCTGTAGAAAACGTGTGTTTTGGAAGTCTCTGGTGTTTCAGTAAGTTTTTCGAGAGAACTTCTGCATATGTGGATTTACGTGTCTGATGCATACTATGTGTATGAATAGTGGTACTATGTGTTACTGTTTTAACTGAGAGAGAGCATGGATTGTAGATTCTTGGTGTAAACATCTCTCACAATCTGTACTAGGTTGTTATTAGTAGAGGGTTGTCTGTGTACATGAGGCAATTGCTACACTGCCTCAAGAGACCCAAGTCAACAAGGTTGGCAGGAGAAACAAGGGTAGTCCAACTGTCCATAATGCTAGGCTGAAGACTGTGGTCACTAGAGGTGACTTTTTCAGAAATTATTATGGAGGAGCTCAGCAAATGGATAATTCTGCCTGGGTTTTAAGGAAAATTTTGTTGAATTTAACTGTCTGGCTTTGGCGCACAGAAGCTAAAACTCGAAAAAAACTCTAACAAAATTTAAAAGAACCAAAGAGGATGCTTACTCCAAGCCCAAGACAAGCCTCCCTTTACTAGTCAGTTCCCAGTCAACACAATACTCTCACAAAAGTGCAGATAGGCCCCTTCCAATCCCAGATGGCCTGGAAAAGGTGCTCAGAACAAACAAACCTCTGCAAACAGTTCCAGAACCAGCAGGCCTGGATTTAGACTATGCTACAGCTACTAGCTACTCTAGTTTCAGATGGAAACACTAGACAATGTTTAATACAGCAGAAAAATAGCAATGAGACACTGAAAAAAACATTTAAAATAGCACAAAATCACAGAGGAGGCTTTAAAGAATAATTAAAATAGTTAACAGGTCAGTTAATTCAGTATTGCTTGGCAGGAAAACCAGAGCAGGCAAAACAGATAGCTTTAAAACAGTGTAAAAATACCAGTAAATACTAAACAAACACTGGAAACAACAAAAAAAGCTTGCTAAGGTTCATAGGTAGGTACTAGGCTATTGGCCGTAGGGCCTATATAAGCCTAGCCAAAAGGTACCCTGGCTTTCGCCACCCAAGGAAATTATTTTCCTGTGCCCCTGTCGAGCAGTGCCACAGAAATGATCCCCGGGGTGAATTTCCTATCTCCCATCCAATCATCAAGATTTTTCTTGAAGAGTGCTAATGAGGAGCTTTGTTTGATATAGATAGGTAGTTTGTTCCAGAGTATGGGAAGTTTCTGGGACAGGAATCTATCCCTCCAGCGTGTTCTGTTTGTTGTGGTGAAAAAGCTTAGGTCCCTAGAGCATGTAGCTCAGAGGGATTGGGATTTCATTAAGTGGAGAATGTCCAACAGAGGTTTGACATAGCCTTGTATGTTAGGCAGAGATTGCCTCTGAGTAGGCAATATGTGATAGAGTAAAGCTGGAGTTTTTTGAGACGGTCTGCATGGGGCATCTGTTGGAGGCCAGTAATCCTCTTTGTGAGGTATTTCTGTGGCCTTTCTAGTTGTTGTAGATGTCTTGTGAGGTACATACCAAAAGGGGCATTGTATTCTATAATGGCTCTAATGAGTGATGAGTAGAGGGGAACAATGACCCCTTCTTTCCTGGATGAGAAACCTTTTGTGATAAGGTGTGCCATGTAGAAGGATTTCCTAACTACTGTGGTGATGTGATTATCAAAGGAGAGACTACGGTCCACTTGTGTCCCAAGGTCTCTTATCACACTTTCGGTGTTAAGTAGATTACTGCCTATGTGGTAGTTCATGGGTACAGAGTTTTTACCAAAAGGGATGACAATGCACTTTTTGGCATTGAGCTTGAGGCCATGGCTTTGACACCAGCCATCTGTCTCAGTGAGGCCCTTTTGTAGGATGTCCACATCATTAGGAGTGTTGATTATGGCTCCTAGTTTGCAGTCATCTGCGAACGTCATTAGCCAAAGACCTTCTGTGTTAGCCTGTACTTCAGAGAAGTAGATACCAAACAGGAGAGGACCCAGGACTAAACCCTGTGGTACTCAACTTGTCACTGGTCTGAAGTTGGATTTGGAGTCTGCTACTTTCACAGTGTGGGTTCTGTCAGTGAGCCAGTTGGCAACCCATTTTGTGACATAGAGATTTATACCTAGTTTAGTGAGTTTATCTATAATTCCAGAGTGGGGGATGGTGTTGAAAACCTTGGCAAGATCTAGATAGGCTGTGTGAACCACCTCACCCTTATCTACGGCATTGGTGATTGCTTCAAAGAAGTCTATCAGGTTTAGGAGACATGATCTGCCTTTTGCAAACCTGAACTGAGTGGGGTCCAGAGTTTGGAGATTACCAATATCATTGTTTATATGTTCCGTGATGATACGTTCCACAGCCTTGCAGACCAGGTTCGTCAGACTAATGGGGCAGTAGTTCCTGGGGTACATGGTGGCTCCCCCTTTGTGGAGTGGGATGACAAGTTGTTGCGCGCCATTCAGTGGGCACAGAGCATGAGATAAGGCTATGATTTAACATGGTACTTAGGTGGGGTGCCAGTTTGTTCTGTAGTTCATGTAGAACACAGCCTGGGATGTTGTCAGGTCGCATGGATGCTGTGTACTTGGCTTTAGAGAGTGTGTTTTTTACCTGTGCAGCCGTGACTACAGGAACTTTGCATTCTTCCAGTATAGAGATGGGCTCCTTAGGGGGTGAGAGGATGGTAAAGTTAGCACTGAATCTATCTGCCAGGATGTTGGCAATATCAGCTGGTTCTATTTATTTAGTGCATTGGCTGTAACTCAGAGCAGATCTAAGTGTTGCTATTGAGATTCTTGTCATAGCTATAGAAGCAGTGAAAACAGAATAAAATTTGATTTTACAGGCATAATGTAGCAAGCAATGGCAGTATAACAGTGTAGTTTAGTACACAGTAAATAAATACGGTATAAAAGTAAGTGTTAGGCAATAAAAAATGTGCAGCAAACAGTAAAAATAAGCAACCTATGTTTTTTGGTAGCTCATAACCTTCTAGTCATCTGGTATCTCAGTTCAGAGTTGTGGCTGGTACCCACCTCAATTCATCTCAGTAGAAACAAGCAGATACCTTCATGATTACTAGGGTAGTGCAGTGATCTCAGTGGAACATTTGCAAGCACAGCCCATGTGAATAAGATCACATAAGAAATGAACAAAACATATTTACAGATACAAGGAGATGCTAAGAAAACAAATCTTCATATTTACAGATGTAAGTATATGCTACAACATTTAGTTCAAGAAACAGTTAACAATGTCAAAACATGGACAGAAAAATGGAATTATGTTTAGTAGAGTTTTTGGGATAAGCTGCAGCCATAATGACTGAGATGGCTTACATACCTCTGAACCTCTTAGTACAAGAAAGCTGAACAAAGCCTAATAAAATGGGAGGACAAAGGGCCAAAAATAGAGACCTATTTTAAATATTTCTCTTGTAAACTTAGAAAGTTGTTAGAGTAACAGGGTTTAATTCATCATACATTTTGTGAAGGATTTGAAGTCTGAAACTCAAATGTATGTCATTATTTAGTGACTATTCCTCAGATAATCCCAGTGATTTGCCAGAAAGCCACACATTTTATGAGGAAGAGAGCAAAATATGAGCCAAAAATCTGGACAGTTGAGAGGTATGGTGGCTTATGCTACCAGGAGAGCAGCATATCATTATAGAGTATGAATGCATTAGAAAAGGCAAGTGAGAAAGTTTCAGGAAAGCCTAAAATGAAGATAAGGTGAAGAAAAAGAAAAAAGGTGTGGGGTGCATGCAGAGGGAAAAGGAGTTGAAAGGAGACGATGTGTTTGAGATGCAAAGGGAAGAGGGAAGCAGGATGAATGGGAGGCAGTAACTAAGGGGCTGACAAGATCAGATAAGGAAGAAAGGGCAAAATGGGGAGAATGGGGTATGTGAGAGAGCTGCAGGTTCATGCAATACAACCTGAGTGTGTGCAGCTGCACTGTGCTTGGGTGAAATGAGGACGCTTGAGCTGTTGTCTGAGTGTTTTTGGACATCTTGGATTAAGAGAGGAATAGAGTCCATTAGTTTAGCTGCTTAGATGGAGAATGCAGGGTCAGTGCAATAGAGTATACTTTTTGGAGTTAATAGGATGGGTTGAGATTGGGAGATACCCCTGAGATTGTACATTAGGGTTTAGGTGAAACGTTTATGAGTGAGAGAGGATGATGTCTCAGGAGGAAGGTATAGTTTATTTTATGTAGAACCTGCTATAGCTGTCTTTTAAAATCAGTGTCAAATTCCAGGTATAGAAGCAGGAGACTAGCTATGAGCAGGCACTCTGTCACACACACACACACACACACACACACACACACACACACACACACACACACACACACACACACACACACAGACACTCCACAGAAAATGTTCTTTCCATTCTAATTAGGAAATGTATAAGATAACCAGCTCCAAACTGACATTGTCATTTATGTGGTAATGTTGAACAACTCTCGCTAGGCTTCTTTATGTGAATGTTTAAATGGCTGTCCTTTGCATTACTTCTTCTTTGGGAATGGAACTATCGATCACTTCTGTTTCCCTTAATTTTTGTAAGATAATAGTGTAGATGTGTTTTCAGTTAGGCCTGTCTCTGTCAATGTAGATTTTTTTTTTTGTATCAATTTTTATCTTTCCCACTGCCTACTAACTATTGAGCCTCTCCAATAGCATATGCGCCCGTTGGTTCCATGGCAATGAGGATCATCCTCCGATCGGTCAGGGTGAGAGACTGTGGATGGGAGGGCATCAACTGATGATCTGGGCTGGCAGTGGTGATGTTTGTATTCTTACCAGCATCCCACCTATTGATGACATTTGTGTTTTCATCATTACCCCTACACTGGTTGTGGTATGTATATCTGCATCATACTTGCACCCCATGTATGCTTGTATGAATCCACACATGGGACAGGAATTACCATGGCATGCATCCTCTTTAAACTGGTCCCTGTTTTTCAGTGCATATGAGTCTTCTGTCCATGATCATGGAGTGGCAGATGTAATCAGCTGGCAACCACCTCTGTCCACTCAGGACGTCATCCTTCCAGCCAGCACCATCAATTGCCCAAGCTGCAAATTGAGGTGGGGTGACCTGAGTGGTAGTCAAAGCATTACCCTTCTACTCAACTCTGCTGATTCTGCGGTTGTCATAAATTTCCAAGTGCATTGTTCTAAATATTGTATAATTTTGAATTTTTTTCATCCAATTCCTCTCTTAAAATTGACCTTTGTGGCAGGGATAACAATGTCAGCATAAATATAAATAAACAAACAAAAGAATCACATAGATAAACAAGTACATAATAGTATTCTATTAATAAAATTAACTAATTCCTCCAATCAAGCTCTGGGAGTTTGTATTCTTACTTCCAATGTCTGCATCATAAGCCTTTTCACAAAATCATTTTATATCCTCACAGTTCAAACAATTGTTCATATATCTAGGTCTAAAAGGGTCACTAAAGAAGTGTGAATGATAAACTGTTTAACACATACAAATCTTAACAGTGGTAGCATTCTTTAGATTCTTTGTCTTAAATAAATACACGCAGTGAACATTTTTTTGTAATATTTTTAAACACATTACAATATTTCGATAACCTCTCAAGCTATATGCATGTTTTCAACATCATTTTGTTCATCCAGCTCTGTGCATTTATATGAGGCTAAGTAATTCTATGTCTGTTGTTTGATTCTTGAGATGTTTTTGAAAAACATGAATACTGTGGCTATAAATAAATAGCATGTGAAAAATATTTCATTAGTTGCACTAGACAGAGTTCAAGTATCAGTGCAGGTATGTAGTCATCATAAGCTTTTAGATGTTCAGTACTTTTATGTACTATTCTTTTGTTATTTATGTAAATGTGAACAAAACATCAGACACTTGGAGATGTAACTTTGTTTCGTCTGAGGGAACTACCTGAAGGAGTCACTGAGTATTGAGGAATTAAAACTGTTGTTAGTATAAATAATTAAAAATGCTACGGAATTCCATATTTTACCATTTGCATTATCTGTTATAACACTGCAATTAGATGATAATACCCATTAAAAGGTTATATTTGGCAAATATGTCTTATAGCATAATATTAAATATACAGACATGGCAGTAATTGTAATAAGATGTCACCTGACTACATTTTTTGTGCTTTTTGCCCAGGAATCTTTCTAAACTCAGGGAATCAGTGGAGTAACCCATTGCGCCTGCTAAACATTTGTTCACAGGATTCATCTTATTACAACATAATATATGCAGATATGCATAGTGAAAAACATTCTGTATTTCAATAACAGGGTTTTACAGATTGTTGTCGAAGAGCTTCACCCACAACCTTGTACATAAGCTTCACACAACACCATACATAATAATTTACACAACTCATTCAATTTCTGCACCTTGTTAATATAACTAATTACATTACCGTAGGCACCTACAAGAGAAGTTAACAGCCACATTTTTTTTTTTTTTTGTACATAAGGATGCTGTAATGTTGAACTACAGAAAATCAACAAATATTTTACAATGCAAATTAGTTGTCTAAACCATGTTTACTAAAAAGCACGTTGAAAAGAAACACTTACTGAGACATCATTTATTTGTTGAATCTTTGTTTCCCTCATTATTTACAGATGTGGAAGAAGCCTTATTATGAATAACTTGTAGAAATATTTTTATACTTTATTTTTATTTGTGGAACACTGAAATGCATTCATTCAATACTGTGTTAATTTTTAAAGCACACATATTATAATAAAAGGTGCAAATGCTATAGTACTTCAGGAAAGACTATTGTTTGGACAAATGCAATGTTTCCCTGGACACACTAAGAAGGCCACATTGTAAGGAGCAGACAAAACCTACTGAAACACGTGCTCATCTGACTGACTGACCCTACTGAAACACGTGCTCATCTGACTGACCGACCCTACTGAAACACGTGCTCATCTGACTGACCGACCCTACTGCAACATGTGCTCATCTGACTGACTGACCCTACTGAAACACGTGCTCATCTGACTGACTGACCCTACTGAAACACGTGCTCATCTGACTGACTGACCCTACTGAAACACGTGCTCATCTGACTGACTGACCCTACTGAAACATGTGCTCATCTGACTGACCGACCCTACTGAAACACGTGCTCATCTGACTGACTGACCCTACTGAAACACGTGCTCATCTGACTGACTGACCCTACTGAAACACGTGCTCATCTGACTGACTGACCCTACTGAAACACGTGCTCATCTGACTGACTGACCCTACTGAAACACGTGCTCATCTGACTGACTGACCCTACTGAAACATGTGCTCATCTGACTGACCGACCCTACTGAAACACGTGCTCATCTGACTGACTGACCCTACTGAAACATGTGCTCATCTGACTGACCGACCCTACTGAAACACATGCTCATCTGACTGACTGACCCTACTGAAACACGTGCTCATCTGACTGACTGACCCTACTGAAACATGTGGTCATCTGACTGACTGACCCTACTGAAACACGTGCTCATCTGACTGACTGACCCTACTGAAACACGTGCTCATCTGACTGACTGACCCTACTGAAACACGTGCTCATCTGACTGACTGACCCTACTGCAACATGTGCTCATCTGACTGACTGACCCTACTGAAACACGTGCTCATCTGACTGACCGACCCTACTGAAACACGTGCTCATCTGACTGACTGACCCTACTGAAACACGTGCTCATCTGACTGACTGACCCTACTGAAACACGTGCTCATCTGACTGACTGACCTACTGCAACATGTGGTCATCTGACTGACTGACCCTACTGAAACACATGCTCATCTGACTGACTGACCCTACTGAAACACGTGCTCATCTGACTGACTGACCCTACTGAAACACGTGCTCATCTGACTGACTGACCCTACTGAAACACGTGCTCATCTGACTGACCGACCCTACTGAAACACGTGCTCATCTGACTGACTGACCCTACTGAAACACGTGCTCATCTGACTGACTGACCCTACTGAAACACGTGCTCATCTGACTGACTGACCCTACTGAAACACGTGCTCATCTGACTGACCGACCCTACTGAAACACGTGCTCATCTGACTGACTGACCCTACTGAAACACGTGCTCATCTGACTGACTGCCCTACTGCAACACGTGCTCATCTGACTGACTGACCCTACTGAAACACGTGCTCATCTGACTGACTGACCCTACTGAAACATGTGCTCATCTGACTGACTGACCCTACTGAAACATGTGCTCATCTGACTGACTGACCCTACTGAAACACGTGCTCATCTGACTGACTGCCCTACTGAAACACGTGCTCATCTGACTGACTGCCCTACTGAAACACGTGCTCATCTGACTGACTGACCCTACTGAAACACGTGCTCATCTGACTGACTGACCCTACTGAAACATGTGCTCATCTGACTGACTGACCCTACTGAAACACGTGCTCATCTGACTGACTGACCCTACTGAAACATGTGCTCATCTGACTGACTGACCCTACTGAAACACGTGCTCATCTGACTGACTGACCCTACTGAAACATGTGCTCATCTGGCTGACTGACCCTACTGAAGCACGTGCTCATCTGACTGACTGACCCTACTGCAACATGTGGTCATCTGACTGACTGACCCTACTGAAACACGTGCTCATCTGACTGACTGAATGACTGACAGTCAGGAATTATTTCATGCATCAAATTATGCATAGCAAACTAATTGCTAGGATAATGGTGCTTGTAAGAATTTGGTAATGTATTACATTACACACACTTGCAGTGGAGATCTTTACTGAACATTATTTCTTTGAGTGTAGAGGAAGGGAGATGTGAAGTGTTATATTTTCTACTTAATATTACTTCTTATTTCACTTGAGGTATCTGTAAGTCTAACAGAATATGCATGTATTTATGTATGGCTGTATGTATGTATGAATGTATTTATTTTTCAGTGTTTGACAAGTATGACATAAGTCTGATCCATTAATGACATACTTCAGTTACTTGTTGGATAGGCCATGTATAAAACATATTAAAAAGCGCATTCCAAAAGCTTGCAATGTCTGCAGTAGAATGGAAAATGTACATCGAGTTTAACAGTATAAATCAAGAAATGCACAGAATTCATACAATTCAGGAAGCATGTAGCAGAAAATAAGAGGAGGTCTACATTAGATAACTAAACTTTCAACCATCTACACAAACTCTTATGGTCTGACCCAGGGGATTAGGGTACTTGTATATGTATCATGAACTCTGTGTTATGATAAAATTTAACCTAGAAACCCTCATTCCTTATTTTTCAGTGATGTACAGTTGTTACCAGTACAATACCTGTTATGAATGGGAAAAAAAAACACTAACATTAAGGTTATAGGTCAAAAATGATATACATATCTAATTAAACTGTGTGTCATTTTATACATGTATGTCATGCATTAAAGTCAGGTGCCAACTACAATTCTGTTTTTAGGTTGTAGTTTTAGGGAAAAGTTTAAAAAAACAGACCGTACTCTTAAAATCAATAGGATAGCTCTGTTACAGTTTCATACCATACATCAACTCAGTATCAAATAGTTTAGAAAGTTTCTACTATGTTGATTTTATAGTTGACAAAAATAAGAAAACATGGTACATAAACAGAATATGACCAGAATTACAAATCAAGTCAAGCAGTAACAAATAAAGCAAATGGTTGCTTGGTTAGTTTTAAGCACTAGAATACTTTGGCTAATTCTGTAGAATATATACAAATGGTAGTATAGTAGGAAACACTGAGAATCGCAGCATATTTGAAGAATATTACATTTGCTTGTTGAAAGGTTATACTACAAGGCGCTGTAAGGGCCAAGCTATCTAGTTCATCCTGTCATGTCTATGCAGAAGAGTAATAAACTTATCAGATGCTGTTTGTAATATTAGGAATACCCTACAGAAGTGTAAACCCTAGCAATTTCAGAAAGCCATAGTAATATCCTTGTGATCACTGGTTCCATGTACATATACATATTTCAACAGAATTTGTAAGGACAAAGTAACTTTGACCTGTTTGTCTAGGGCTAATTCTTTGGACATAACAGATGGATTAAGAAAGTTGCATTATCACAGTAAGAAATATTTGGTGGCTGTTGCTCACATAGCAATCAACAATCTTAGGCACTGCCTGGCTCCAAGATGTAGTGATAATGGGCCTGATTGTAAAAGACTGGCTCTTGGTGTACATTCCTTACTCTTATATAAGCCTGATTTATTGATTGGCCTTTCACCAGAGTAAGTCACTACACTTACAGCAAGCATTTTGGAGTTGGGCCCTTGGTGCAAAGCGACTAATAGTGTGAAGCAGATTAGAGGTTACTACTAAACTGTGCATTGAAAAGAGAAGGATTTCATATGATAACATTTGGGTTGCTTGACAGCACAGCCAATGCAACTGGACTGATGGGCTATCACCCCTCCAGGTTTACAAAAGAAATATATTTTATTGTTTTAATTTAATTTCAGAAAGTAGCAGTTTTCATTCCGAGTTGCTAAAACAAAACAGAACTGACAAATCACAGAAGATAATGTGTTCATGTACAGTCCAAAGTGCCCTTAAAATAAAAAGGAAAACACTGGGCCACTTTTATATAACACAGGCTAACTCCCCTACTTTCAACAAGGCAGCTGTGCAAGTAGGCTGCTGCAGGACGTAGCCATATTAAGACTTTAATTGTCTATGCACTAATTGTGTGTGGCTACATCAGGTGACTCCTATCTGACTAACATTCCCCTAAGGGAAGTAAAAGCTGGGGAGTTGAATGCAAGATGTCATGAAGAGTTTGCAGACATAGTATTTCATAGATCATGCAGGAAAGAAAGACTACCCAGTATGCACTTCTTTGCCATATGTGTTTCTTGTCAAGGTTTAAGATAGTCCTCTCTATGAAGATCTCAACCTCCCAGCTCTAAAATATGTAACCCTATCTGTCACAATGTGAAACAGATGAGGAAAACATGGAACACTTACTGACTTCAACTACAAAAGCTAACAGCATGGTTATTAATTATTTTATTTATTTATTTATTTATTTATTTATTTTTATTAATATTTGTTGACCGGGAGTGTCTGACTGGACGTAGGTCCATTTTCAGCAGAGGCCCGGGGAGAAAAGCTCCACAGTTAAAATAAACAGACAGTAGTTACATTGGCTTACATAGCGATTCACAATTTACATAGCAATTACTTACAACATATTTACAGATGAAGAACATAGTACATCAGTAGGCAACTAGAATCTTTATCTGTGAAGTACATAACAGACATTAACAAATGTTACAAGAAGAAGTTCCTGCTGTATAATAAGTACTGGCTTATGAGCATCTGAGCTTGCTATAATCAAGGTAGTTAGTGGAGTGGAAAGAAAGGTAGTGGTTGGATGGGGTGGGTGATATTAGAGTGGGAGTTGCAAGGGCATAGCCAGCATGTTTTAGGTGCGCTTTTAGTAAAGTTTTGAAGTGGGTGCATGATGGTATGGAGGTAATTGTGGGTGGGAGGGAGTTCCATAATTTGGCTATGGTGCAAGAGAATAGTGCTTCACCAGCAGAGTTATTGGCTTTAGTGATCTGCAAGGGATTTTTGTTGCTGGATCTTAGTGGTCTGGTGGTGCGATAGGGTTGGAGTAGATTCTGGAGGGATGGGACATTTAGTGGATGGTTTACTAGTTTGTGGGTGAGTGAGAGTTGATACCATTGAAGGAGGTGAAGGAGTTCAAGCCAGCCCAGTTCAGCAAGTGAGAGACAGTAGTGACTATGGTAGGATGCCCCTGTGGCGAATTTGGCGATTTTGTTGTAGCAGGTCTCTAGCTTGTTTAGATCGCATTGCCTTAGGTTGGTATATATTGGAGAGGCATAAAGTAGGGTGGAGATAAGGTGGTAATTTGCTATTGAAATCTTTGCTGCTTTGGTGAGAAGTTGCTTATTTCTGTATAGCGCTCCTAGTTTTTTGTGGACTTTTTTTATGGTCATGGATATGTGAATGTCAAATTTTTGTTTATTGTCTATTTCCACTCCTAGCAATTTGGTGTGTTCAGTTGGGTATATAGTGGTGTTGTCTTTTGCTGTGATGTTAAAGTGAGAGTTGTTTTGAATATGTTTGGTGGGTTGGAAGATGAGTAGTTTAGTTTTGTTTGGGTTGAGTATTAACTGGGCATCAGATAACCAAGTTTCAACAGAGGAAAAGGCTTCCTGTGTGACTTTTTGCAGTTTGGGTAGGGACTGGGCTGAGCAGATGATGGTTGAGTCATCTGCGTATTGTATGAGTGTGCCATGTTTGGTGGCAGAGGCTAGATTATTGGTGAAAACAGAGAAGAGTAGGGGTCCAAGGATGGATCCTTGGGGAACCCCTATGGAGACAAGTAGTTGGGGAGATATGTCATTCTGCCATACAACAGATTGTTGGCGGTCAGACAGGTAACCCTGAAACCAGTTGGTGACTGATTGTGAGAAGGATAGATTACTGAGGACAGAGATAAGTTGTTTGTGTGGGACCATGTCAAATGCTTTAGATAGGTCTAGGAAAGTAGCAGAGGAGAGATAGCCATTGTTTTTATGCTGAAGGACAGTGTTAGTAAAGGAGAGTAAGGCAGTGGTGGTGCTATGGTTTGGTCAGAAACCATGCTGAGTATTGGAAAGGAGGTTGTTAGTAAGGAGGAAGTCTGAGACCTGAGAGTGTATGCATCTCTAGTATTTTGGAGAGTGGGGAGAGAATAGCTATGGGGCGGTAATTGGTTAGTTCTGTGGAGGGTCCGCCTTTGTGGAGGGGAATTATATGTGATACTTTCCACAGTGTGGGAACGTAACTTTCTGACAGAGATCGGTTAATCAAGATGGATACTGGGTAGGCCAGAGCATCAGCTGTGATTTGTAGGTATTCACTTGGGAGGTTGTCTGCTGCTAATCTGGTGGGCTTAAGTTTAGTTAAGAGTTTTTTTATGTTGGAGGTAGGTACAGGAGAAAAAGAGAAGGCAGTGGGGAGATTACTAGTTGAAGGTGTGGGTTGGAGGGGAGGGGGGTTGTGTTGTTTAGCTAGTGATAGTATGGTTTGTGTGAAATGTGTGTTGAATGAGATGGCAATATTTTCTGAGGAGTGAGAGATGTTAGGAGGAGGGGTACTGACTTTACCTGGGTGGAGGATGGAGTTTATGGAGGACCAGAATTTTTTGGGGGCTGTGTTGGGAGGAGTCTAGGGCAGACTGGTAGTATTTGAATTTGTCCTGTTTTATTAGCTTTTTGGCTCTATTGCGTAGTTCTAGGAATTTCTGTCTAGTTGAGGGGGTTTTGGTTTTGCGCCAGTGCTCCCAGGCTTTATCCCTGTTTTTCATTTCTGACTTGATGGTTTTCTGTAGCCATGGGGAGGGTTGTGTTTTGATTCTGGAAAATCTTATGGGGGCATGGTAATTAAGGATGCTCAGGAAGGTAGTATTAAAAAATTCAACTGCGTCATCAAGACTGAGGTACTTTAGAGGATGTCAGTTACATTCTTTGAGGGATGAGATTAATGTGAGTGGGTTAAAGTTTAGTTTTTTACATATTTGACGGTAGATAACAGGTTTAGCTTGGTATAGGTATTTTTTGAGTAGGAATGTTGGGGAGTGATCACTAAGGCTATCTGATAAGCAGCCTGTTATATATGACTGTTAATTAATTGTTAATTAATTAACACTTAATTAATTGTTAGTTAATTAATTGTTTCTTCATACTTAAAAAGAGTTATTTTCATGAACTAGTATGAATCGATATCATTGTGTATTATCTTATGTGGCTATTTGTTTAAAAGTCCTTAACAATGAAGGAGTGCTGAGGTTTTTCAATGTGGGACAGTGTAGGACAATAGAGTTTTTAAGATTCAAATGAAGGGCTGTTCCTCATAGTGCGGTACAGTTAAGAGTTATACTCCTCTGGGAGCAGATGAAATGATCTGTCCTGTGTAGTGCAGTAACAAATGCAGTGACATGTGGGATATCTTTGTATCAAGAAATGATCCGCAAGTAATAGCATCTCTAACTCTGTTGCGTTTTAGTGAAAATGCAGGGCAGTAGTTTTGGCAAGAAGTGGAGTGATAAACTGCAAGTGATCATTCCAGACAGCTAGTCGGTGTATCTTTTCCCATTTGTTAAGCATGAGGAAAAAAAAGATTCTAGCCATCTCAAGACAGCTCAACTCAGTGCTTCACCCACTGAGCAGTAATGACTAGTTACTAAGGGGTAAAAGGAGAATATATTTATTGCAACATAAAAGTTGTCAATAATACGTAATAATAATAATAGCATTGTAATGGCAGAAGTCTGCAGAAGAATACATTTCCTGTTGTATCGATCATTATGAATGCAGGTACTTTGTGATGAAGTCGTTTGCTTTCCATATATGTGTGCTGCGTAACAGTATTACACTTCTTGTGAACTTGGACATTTCTCTAGGAATTAGCATGTAATGTTAGTCTTAACACAGGAATGTACTGAGTACTGTGCAATAGGATTTCACCTTCTCATTCTGTAACTGGATTACTGCTAAGAAAGATGTATTGGACACAGCAGAAAAGGCTCATGTTATCGGTTATTGTCAGAAAAGACTTATAAAAGTCTTTTAGAAAAGATTTAAGAAAAAATAGACCTTTGTCTCTACAGTATAATCTTCATCTAGTATATGTAACTGAATATACAGTTGTTCTTTCTACAGATATACTGTTTGACTTCAAGAAAGCCCCAGTACGACAAAAGCTTTCTACATTACTTTCCTCAGTAGCAGTAGCTCTCCATCATGGATGAACAGGTTCAATGTGCATAGCATCTCTTTCTGGTTATCTTTGTCCTGCAGCTGTGACAAGGAGACAGGTAGCAAATTAAATAATACCTCAAGTTTGCTTCTTTCATCAGAGCAGTACCATAAAATGAACTTGTATTTAATCCTTTCCCAGGCATTTGATTGCAGATGTCACATTTTTGTTGTGACTCACAAGTCTGACAGTGCCTGCAAATTATTTTGTTATGAGATGATTCCTAAATGCCAGAATTAGCGGAGATAATGGAATACTATAAACACAGAACATAGATACAGACAATTAAGTATGTTTTAGGGGTATGTAACTTGAAAAACAGTTTCATCCTAGTTGGCTTATAGTGTTCTCTGATACAATGTTGCAATAATATGTGCCATCTTATCGAGTATATTTTAGTTTTATTAGGATGTGAAATGCTTAGAGATACAGATGCAGTTCATAAAATTGAACACTGAATTTCAATTCATCACTGGCTGAAGATACGGAAAACTTTATGATCCAAGACAACAAACCCAACAAGAAAGACACACAGGCATTCCCTGCTAATCAGTTGTCAAGACTACAAATCAATTTCCTACTCATAGTTTATTTGTCCCAGTCCCCTTCAATAAACACATCACATCAAATGACATTTCATGACCTTTATTAAAGTTCCATAAACAAAAATATTTTAGCCAATATTAATTACAACTGAAACATAGTATAGTTGATTTGAATCACAGCATAAACATCCATGTAATGTTACAAGGACAGCATAACTTTACTCATCCTGATCCAGTAAGTAGCATCCATACCTCTACTCACTTACTTTACTTTACTTATGAAGCAGGGTCCCACTACTCACTTCATATGTCATTTATTGTATTATACCTTCAACCAAATAAGCAGAGTCCTTACCTCCACTCACTTATTTTATTTGTCAAGCAGTGTCCAACTGCTCACTTTCTTTTCCCAACTCATTGAAATGAACCTCCAAAAATCAGAGGAGGAACAGATGAGGGCAAGCCTGTCCTCTTCTCTGCCCTACTCCGACTGATAAAATCACCACAATCCCTACCAATCCCAAACAAGAGGGAGGGAGGACGTGTAGCAAGTTCACTCCAAAATGTGATTCCTTACCCACTTGCCTAAACCCCTCACTACTCTTACCTCATTTCCCTTCAGTCATCCCTGCTTACAGTTTAACCCTTTCATCTCCCCTAACCCTCTTGATTCCCACCAACATTTATCTAACTGCCCCTTTGAAGATGTCCCGGGACAAATTGGTTTGTTACCAAACCTCATTTGTCCCAGTCCCCTGCAATAAACACACCACACCGAATGACGTTTGATGACCTTTATTAAAGTTCCATAAACATAAATATGTTAGCCAGTATTAATTACAACTGAAACATACTATAGTTGATTTGAATCACAGCATAAATAACCATGTAATGTTACCAGGACAGCATGACTTTACTCATCCTGATCCAGTAAGCAGCATCCATACCTCTACCCGCTTACTTTACTTATGAAGCAGGGTCCCACTACTCACTTCATTTGCCATTTATTGTATTATACCTTCAACCAAATAAGCAGAGTCCTTACCTCCACTCACTTATTTTATTTGTCAAGCAGTGTCCAACTGCTCACTTTCTTTTCCCAACTCATTGAAATGAACCTCCAAAAATCAGAGGAGGAACAGAAGATTGCAAGCCTGTCCTCTTCTCTGCCCACCAGCCTGACCAGGCTGTTCCCCCTCTCTCCTACCAGAATTTCAAAAGACAAACCACCCATCCAAAGAGGAAGGGGGTTGATTCAGCCAAACATCATTTCGTGTACCCCTCTTCTCCAAACCCAACTGGATCCTTATCAGCAACCCGAAAATCCCCATCATATCAGCACCAAAAACCAGCACTTGACTAACAGTTAACCGTTGATTCTTATTCCAATACTAAATAACCATATTTTTGCATAAATAACTTCCCCATCATTCAAACAACCATTATTAACCTTGTAATGTGCCCTGATACATTACCTGCCTTAGGCAACATCAAAACATTAAACCCAGTGCCACATGAAACACTGCAAGGCAATTGCCTAACATTATCCCAACAACAGCCATATATCATAAAGTCCAAAAGCAATCCCATCACCCCTCCAACTATTTAGTACAAGTATAGCACGTAATGAACATCCTTGTCTTTGATAACCCTCAAAGCACTTTTGGAATGACTAAATACAGTCCTATCATAAATGCCCAGGAATTGTAACCCCTTGAATGCCATATCCCAACACCAATACCCGCAGCAACCCATCTTGACAAAAAGCAAGACCATCCATCTTCCTTCTCAACCTACTGCTACTCTGCCTACCAGTGCCCACTCAACCAAATCAATCCATTCAAACTTATAATTCGTACAACGAAATAATCATAGCTATATCCCTCCGGCCAATTAAACTGCTTTACCATGCCCCCACGCCTGTCCAAAACTAAAACTTTCATCCAAATACCTCCCATCGACTGCAACTGAAGCTCCATATCTCAGCATCCCAATTCATCCTATCACCCACCAAAACCACAAACAACCCCAAAATTATGCCCCCATACCCAAAGCCTCTTACAAAATGTGTACACAGATGCAAATCACCATAACCAAACATTATTTGTCTGCCCCAAGGGCAATCCCAGTGAATTAACCCAAAGGCAACACACAACCCCTACCAATAAACCCACTTAAAGTGGCCAAGCTTATACACTTCCATAGTACTGAACCCAGGACCATATCAGCTACAGCATAGTGCATTAGCCCACTAAGCCAACTCAGCTCCAAATCTGCCATGACTTGTTAAAAATGCTACCATTTATGAAAATGGACCACACTTTGAAGCAAACTCTGAATATTCTGCAGAATCTGTGCAGATAAAAAGGTATGACTCACCCCCAGTGACCCCCCCTCCAAGAGGAAAATAGCCGCTGAACTACATGCTGTGTACCCAACCGCAACTGCAATCCTGAAAGTCTGATCCCACCAGTAAGTTCCATCCCCCATGACCACAGAGCAAGTACAAAAAAAAAAAAACCCTTCCTCCCCATCCTGCACAATACATGGCTTCAAACCAAATTGCATCCCACACACCATAAAATTGCATGTGACACCCTACCAACTTCCTATTGAGCCCAAAACCACCCAAGGGGGCAACTTTCAACCATTGCTGCTACAAATCCAGTGCTGGGGGCACTACAGATCCCACAGCCACGAGTCATCAGACACGCTGTGTGCACTCAAATAACCAGTCTCACCTTCAGCAAGCCTTCCCAAAACCACAGTTTTATAAAACATTCCCAAATGTGAAGCCACACCTACCTCTGCCCCATAAACCTAGAGAAAATGTTTGAATCATTCTTCAGTACATTGCTACTAATTCACCATGAAATAGCCATGGAAACTGGACCAATTCTGAAGGAAAAGAACAAGTCCTAACATGGGGAGACAAAGACTCAAAACATACCTCTCAATTTTTTAGAAGAAATCCAGACAAAATCCTACAAAAATGGTGGAACAAAACCCAAAACCTGGACAAATTCCAGACATTGCCTCCACAAACCCAAAGGAATGCAAAGCAACAAGGCCCCACATACCCATCTGAATGCTTCCAATGCTGAAACTTAACTATGTAATCATTCAGCACCTTCCATCCTCCTATCCGAGTGATCCAACTTACCTGCCACAGCAAACCCCATTCCCTACATGGAGCCTAATCTAAAGAAATTCAACACGCGCAAGTCTGATCACATGTCCACTCAGTACCCTCATATCACCAGCAGTCACACGCCGGAATGAGGAAGCTAGCATCATGACCCAACACCCCAATTGTATCACTACCTGTGACCTCACTCCATGAAGCTCCAACAGTCACAAACCTTTTGCAGCAATAACAATCACCTGAAAAGACAACTTCGTACAGACCACCAGCCGATACAAAGTCTGCGTTGACACCCTGAATGACCTCATTGCATACCACACCACCAGCCAAAATCCCCATGGAAGTACCATCTGCAAAGAAACAAGTATAAATCATCTGAAATACATAAAACATTAAACAACATCCCAACCCTCAGCCTGTCCTGAATAAATCAACCTTCCAGTGCCACCGCCAAATCCCGTTGCTTACAGCTGTTAAATACACAAACATGCACACTTAACGGGCAGTCTTCACAGGGATGCCTAACCTGTAAAACACACACAGTCTCTTACAACTCATAGGTAACCCATGCGGTGAACCAAGAAATCAGCAAAAAATATATATACACAAAACACACACACACACACACACAGATTTAACATTATGTTTTCTGAAAGGTATGAGGTCTGACACTCAAATGTCTGTCATTTTCTGACTTTGACCCCCAAGTATGAGTCAAACTATGGACATTCTGCAAACTCTGTACCATTGAAAGGTATAATAACCTACGTAAGAGGCAAGCAGTAAACCCCCCCCTTCTACCATATAGTCCCTAAGAAATCATTCAAAACCTGTGAAAGTAAATGACTCTCAGCAGCTCAGCTGAATACTGAACCGCCATTACATTCCACCAAATTGAGACTTCATGATTAAAGAACTCTCCCACAGCAGCTCCAAATGATGTCAAACCACTTCTAAAGTAGGCTCAAGAGACAGTACCCCCATGTGGCCCAGAAATAATTAAGGAGACTTTAATGTAAACAGAGAATGCAAGTTTGTAAGTCCAACTCCCGATAAGTTCCCGGTCCCTGTAAAGTAATGAAAGTGCTAGAACAGCAATACCTAATGCCAGTATGCACTACCTGAAATACATGAAATCCAGAACTTAAGCAATTGTTAGTGACTTCACTTCTCTGAGCATTTTTGTTTTTTTGACCTAAGTAAAATATCAAACAAAATCTTGCCAATTAGCTAAAATCTATATCGTTGAAAGGTATGCTACCAATGCCAGTAAACTCAGATTTGGTTTGAAGTACACAAATGATGTAGGCTCTGTATGTAATATATGAAAAACTGGGGAATACTTACTAGTGACAACAGGACAGCTGAAAACAATCCCTCTTTTACGTATAAAAATTGTTTAAACTTGAAAAGACTACTGTGCACAGGGAATTGTAATACTAGGTCAAGTAACTTGCAATCTGCCAGACTTGGTGCATGCAGTTGCAGAGCCTGTACATATATTTCACATGAACAGGTGTTTAAACATCCACGCATGAAATATATTTTTAGTCCCAGATTCTATGCAGATTGTAGAATAGCAAATGTGATTTATTTAGCCACATGCAAGTCCTTTACAGGATTCTATGTTGGTAAGACCAACAAGAGATTAAAAGATAGAATTTTTAGTCATTCTTATAAGATTAGAACTTGCAATATGAACAATGCACTAGCTAAACATATTAAAGAAAATGTTGGATATGAGTTTGTCTTTAGAGTACTACAAATAGTGCATGTGGGTCACTGATCTCACTAACTATACTGAAACAGTAGAACTTAAATGGATCTTGAGGCTACAGGCTGATAAACATCCTGGTGTTGTTGCTTGTGTCCCTTTAAAATCTGTATTGAAAGGGAGGAAATTGGTTTAATGAAGTGATGAATTAACATAGCTGATTGAACATCTTCACTCCTCCTCGACAACACTCTTAACATCATATACACCTGTGCTTGCACACTTACATATACTCACTTCCAATTAAGCCACACTGGCTTGCTACCTCCTTCAGTGTACACTCACTAGGAAATGTAAACAGTCATTTAAAATAGCAAATGTAGTCACTACCATTCTTTTGTAATATTTTGTCTACAGATATTGTAAGATATTATTATATTCATGTAACCCTATATGAATTATTGTGATATATTCTTGCATATGTCTACCTCTAAACAGTTGTATTTTTTGTATACTTATTTCATATTGTATTGTTCTTGTTTTTGTATTGTTCTTGTTTTTGTATTGTTCTTGTTTTGTTTTCTTCTTGTCAAATGTGGAGCTTTTCTCCCCGGGCATCCACAGTAAATGGACCTGGTCCAGTTGGATTTTTTTCCCAGTTAACAAATGTAAAATAAATAAAATAAAATAAAATAAATAAACATCTAACTGTTTTTAAACTGAGCTGTGATTTTGTGTTTTTATGATCTGAAGAAGCGATGGTTTTACAATGTGAAAGCGCTTATCTGGTCCATTTTTACAAATAAATACTTTTACTGTGTGAAGGTGTGGTGTTCCTGCCAATTTTTATGCTTTGGATTTTCAGTGTACTGGGAGAAGGAAAAAAAAAAACAAAGTGGTGTAATTACATAAGTTGGCAAATACATCATGTCCTTTTCACGTAAGACACATGCAGGAAAATGAACATCCTTGCCTCTCTAAAGAAGCAAATATAATCTGCTTCCCCTGTTTCTTTGAGATGAGCAACTCACCCCCTCAGACTTAAATAAAAAGCAGGGTCTGTTACTATAATTCCGTTACTCACTTTCCTTTAGGTTGTAACAGCCATGCTTGGCTCAGTGGCAAAGGCCCTGACTGAATGAATGGCACATTATTTTATGAAAGTTGTTATTTACTGCTAGAAATATATCAAAATTACACAGTGTCTGCACAGTTTGTATTTGGGCAGATGTTTACTTGCTGTACATTTGGAGACAATGAAGAAAGACTACTGAATTGCATAACAACTGATTTGCATACTTTTCTAAATGTTTTCTGTTTGGAAACAATTCATTAATTATAACTGTTAAAGTCATTATTGATAACAGATAACTGATTATATTATATTATATTATAATGATATGTAAATGACATAATTAGCTCTAAAACAGTCACCAGCAAAAAACGTCCTGTTATGTATACTGGAAGATGATGGTTTTGAGCAATGTACAGATCCATTATTTATAGGGGGTAGAGGCAAAAATAAGAAGCTACATCACAGAGATTCTGTCCTCTCCAGACAGGTAATAGTTAAGATAGTTTGTGTATCTTTTGAATGTATGCTTGAGTGGAGGAGAGTGAATGAGGGGAGTTACCTGTGCCAATACAATGCATGACCAGCCCAAGTTGTTTACCACAGGAACGTGCTGATTTATACTTGTGGTAATTATTAGCAATTTAGACATGTAAATTAGCTATTAATTAGGTCTTTCCTCATTGGGATTATCATGTCTCTGAACTGCTTTTTGAAGATCATGGAAACAGCCCCTTTTGGCCACATCTCTTGACTCCAATGGTGGGGCTGTTTCTGACACCCAGACCATTTTTGCGACATATTAAGGAGAGTGGAAACTCCCTGCAGCAGTAGTATGTGCACAGACAAACGTGATGAGGCAAATCTTTTTTCCAAATTTAGAAATATCAGACATTTTACATATTTCATTAGACACGTGAAATGCATAACTGTCTTTTTTAGCAAAATGGACCTGTTTGCTCCCAAGAGTAGTATAATCTCATTTTGAATGAAACCAGCAGTGTTCTCTAGCAGCGTGGTTTGGCTGCTTGTGAAGTGAATCACCAAAGTCTACCGAACCATGGCTGCTGATGCTGCTCTTTCTGCTTTGTTGTGGACGGCTTTGCTTGGATCTGAGAAACATCAAATTTAAAGAAAAAGTTCAATCAAGATTCCTTTGTTTTCTTCTCTTTATCCTTTATGATGGACATAATTATCTCTGCTTAACATAAAACAGCAAAGTATTCTCCATGGGAACCGTAGAAGGAAACTACAGCCTTCTTTCCCACAGCCTAAAAGCTACGTTTCTGATATTCTGCTGGTGAGTCATCTGCAGCCAGTGGGTATTTTTAGTAACATACTTGTAGTCAGGCAACAGAATGTATTATTATTAACTTGTTGAGATGGAGTAGAAATATTTCTTCACTGCACTATTACTTTATTAGAATGTGCTTTCATTTTTTTACATATTATCTGAATTTTCTTCTTATGTGAATTGATTTCATTTACTGATTTATAAAGACTTGCGGTTAGTGCCTTATGTTTTGGTTAGAAAAAGTAACATCATCCATTGCTTTGCCTATATATGTCTTCTGCTTTTGAAGAAAGATTGTCTAGTGACAAATTACTGTAACCGAAGAAGATGCTTGAGTAACTACACCTTTAGTACTTGACTGTTCTGCTTGGTGGCAACATGTACCGTGGGTTAAAAAAAAAAAAAAAGAGTACTGCCACTGAAGTAATATCCACAGCCTAAAAATAATGTGTTTGTATCGGTTGCTCCACTAATCCCCTAGAAAAGACTCCCCAAGGAACCAGCTTGCTGTGCACAACTCACCAGTCTTCATCTCCTTAATTCTTTTTTTCCTTTGAAATCTCTGTTGGCATGGTTTCTAGGTATGGGACAGCACTGATTTCTTTCTTTTGAGAGATTGCTCTTGTCTTCATCTCTGTGATCATAGTATTGCTATATATAAACTCTGGGGTGTGCGAGGGGGCTTTCAACCTGCAAAAAATGCTAGTATTTTTTTTTTGCCTGGTTCATTTTTGGTAGGTCATGTTCAGGGAGTTGCTTCTTCAGAGAGTTGTCATTCACTTATTCACAATTGAAGCACTTGTGTGTGTCCATCTGTACATGTGTACATATGTGTGTGTGTATGTGCAGCTACATGTCTATGATTATTACACAAGTTAAGTCTCAATTACATTGATTTAGGGTACACCAGATGGTGCTAGACTCAGACAGAATGGTAATAAATCCTGAAACACTGCTCTGTAGTTGTACAGTGTAACCCTTATTTGGGTGTGTCAGATGGTGGTCAGAATAAAAAAGCACTAGAATGCATTTGCTTTAAATTAATAAGACCACTTAATGCGCTTGCATACACAATTGGCTGAAGAAGTGCAAAATGCAAGTCCCATAACTATTGTCCCTCCCCTTATTTGGTTTCAGCAGCGGAGTGTTTTTTCTTGTGCATATGATCACCTGTAACTACAGAGAATATTGTACACAAAACCACTGAAGTATTGAAATGTCACCAGATCAGAGGTCGGGCATACTGTTTGCTATTTTTTTCTGTGTTTTACAACACTTTGATTGCTGAAATAAAGTTGGTTTTAAAAAGAAAAAAAAAACTCCTTACCTGCTGAGACCCAAAGAAAAGAGAATTTACAAAGATTATGCTGGGGCTGCAATTTCAAAAGTAAATCATTGGCAAACAGTTCAGCAGTTCTGATAAATTTAATTTCCTGAGGTGTGTAAAAATGTTGGCATTAACCATAATGATGTTTAAAATGTGTGGGGTGTGTGGCGGGGGTCCACAGAGTAAAATGCATAGTTAATATGATAATTTCCAAAATGTGGGTCATTTGTAAATTCTGATGACACTGATAGTTAATCTTTACAAAATTACAACACTGAAATTCTTTCTGTAGAGAAGTTACCAAATGTAAAGTGGTCAAGAAATTATTTCAGTTGCCAGCTTTGTATAAACTGCATTAATTATTTAGTGAAAGCATTGACAATGCAGACCTAAAATAACAAGTGTTTAAGACCTCATTGGACATCTGAACCACAAAATTATCAGCAGCATCTGGAATAATATTAGAAAAACACATATAAATCTATTAATTTATCAAATTTACTTCTACATATTTCATGATGAGTCACAAAAATTGTATTACTCCAGTCCAATTGGCATTCTATGGTATGCCAATTTTGTCTACACATATTATTTGAAAAATAGCCAGCTAAGGCTTACCAGATATGGATCTTATTAGTATGTATACCATGACTTCTATGATCACATTTTTGGTGTCTTTTGCTCCCATGTCTGACGACCATCAAACTTCTCCATTTGTTTCCTCATCCTAATGAACTACCCTGGTACAGTACGGTGTTAAGATCATTCAGGAGAGGTTATTGTACAGGCAGTCATAAGAATTGCTTCTGATGCTGTTAGCATTCCAGAAGTGATGGCGTTTACATGTTATAATCTGACCTCCTGGGAAGTGGGGTGAGTTACCTAGATCATTTCAATATCCTAAACACATTACCATTCGTAAGTATGTGCTCCTGTACACTAACAAATGAAGATTACCAGAAGGTGCTGGCTTGATAAATGTAAAGTCCATTCCCAGCATGTGTACAACAAGGCTGCTCATCTTCCACGGATTAGTGGCTGTATACATCCTTCTCTGCATTGCTGTTCCCATGGGATAGGAGAACCCATCCTCCCAGCCTGCCCCACCAAGTGTCCAAACTGGTACTTAAATTAAGATCACCTGAATCTCTGTCAAGGCTTTATTCTCCATGTCACATCAGTCTGGCTCTGTGATCAAATGTTATGTTGTCAAAAACTAGACTGCATTCCATTTGTAGAACAGAGAAACATTAATTTATACACTATATAAAATAGTTAAAATCTCAGCAAAATTCAAGACATTCTTAGAAAATCATCCAAAACTTTAAATTGGTACCCTTTTGGAGACTGTACTCTATGATGTATTTATTATAAGTATTTGGAGATTGTACGTGACATATAACTGTTTTGAGACTGTACTCTGGGATGCATTATAATCATTTGGAAACTGTACTTTATGCTGTGTTATTATGCAGGTTGTACTGAACAAACTTCTTTTGCTGTTTCTTTCACTATGTTCATGTTTTGGCAATATCACAGTACAGAGTTCTATATTTTCTTTGGTATTTATCCAAACTGTACAATTGCTGTTATTTTTTGTTATTTATAAAATGTTTCTTGTATTTTTAATCTGTATATCGTTTGAGTAAATGTAGTAGATTTGGATTATGCAAAAGTCACTCTGCTCACCAGTCTGCCCTCTGCAATCCATGCCATTTTATGAGTGCTGTGAGCCATAAAGTAATGCTATCAGCCCTATCGGAACTTGTGTAACCAAAACACTATACCTAAGGGGAACAAGACAGATCGAAGTATCCAATCATTTTGCGTCACTTGATCTTCGCCTCACCATCTTATCTATGTTATGGAGTGTGTGAGAACTTGGTATTTCTTGTACTAACATCTTGCACTCATTACCTAGGCAAATAGTAATGCGTAAGGAGAAGGCCCAAGGAATTTCCAGATTTAGTTTGTTCCTTTCATTTGTCCACTTGTATTGTGAGGCCTGTGTTGCTCATTACTACTAATGGCCTCCCCTAGCAAACCCACCCCTTTTTTCAAATTGTAAATATATACTGGAAATGCAGCTTTCATTTATTTTAGATTACTTACACTGCTTACATTAATGCATTAATTCATTTTGCATTACATGTACTACCTACTTTAATGTTATATATTTGTCTTCAGTCCAACTACTTCTATATGTTCTGCTTACGTTAGTGTCATGATTTTGTTATATTTTTTTGCTGTATATGAGTTGAGACTGAACTTTGTCTCTTGTGATCAGGACTTCTTCCCTGGTCAACAAATTCAAACAAATAAAAATAAATATGTAAAAAATGAGTTAACTGAATTTGCTCAAGAGGACCATCTGAAGAATTTTAAGATTCAATCTAGTCATCCCACTTCACTCTCAGTAATTCTTTTCAGGTCTGCCTAAGGGTCTTGGAGATGGCTGCTAGCCATTTTGCTCATAAATGATCTGTTGTACCTCAGATTCAGTCTAGCCACACTGCTACAGCCCTAAGTTAGTGTGACAGCTGGACAGCAAAGTCTGTGTCCTGCTTACTATTGCATTTAGTTAATACTGTTTATGCTGTAGCCAGCACTCTGTGACTAAGAAACACCTAGGTGCTACCAGGGTTTGGTTAAACAACATTCTGTCCTCCCTATCAGCCTTTTAGCAATTCTGTGAACTATTAGAACCATGCTGTTTTTTATCAGCCATGAATAGTACTAATACGCAAATAGTGATGCATAATTTTAGGCAAAAGGAAATTATGGCTGAGGGCATGCAATTTACTGGCTTGAATCAATGAAAAGAGGAATTAGTTTTCCCCTTCTAGTATAAAAATAATTTTTAGTAAGTAATCATGAATGTTTTAATGAAACATATGCACAGCAACCTGCACAAACTGGACACGGGTCTTAACTGTGGCATGTTATTATTAGCTTTTTTCTGTATGTGACAGTTTTAGTCATTTAGTAGGTGAGGACCCATTGATGAGTTACCACGTATGCAAAAGAAAATTTGAACTTCCTGCAATATCTAAAAATATTTTTTTGGAACCATAAGTATTGCAGTATGGATGACAGTCTACATTGGTTCCACGTCAGCAGTGTGTACTGATTAAGTTGATAAAATGACAGCAACATATGATGTGCAGAAAAGAACAATAACAAAATGGCTCCAGTGCAAAAAGGACACCACCAAAGTAATCTTAGCAGAGAAGACAACGCCAACAGGCCATCCAGATAATGAAAATGAATGTTTTCTTTGGGTATTTCATACAGGTGGCAAAGCTTCCATACCGCCTCCTCAAAGGATTCAAAGCTAAAAGTACTTTACCTTGAAGAAAGGGACATGCTTGACATTGAAGTGAGTTCATACATCATCAACTTGCAGTATGCCTGTGTTGGCTACTTCCTGTTTCAGGTACTAGCTATTTTGCTGCACTGTTTTCACATGTTTCTAACTGAAAGCTCAGAACTGCAAGTGTGATCTGCCACAAGACTAGGTTATATGCTATATGCTCTCTACACTCCCAGAGAAATGTATTTTCAAACCTGACTTCTTCAGCCTCGCTGCACGTTTTGCTTCTGGAAAATATCTAAAAGAAATGAAAGATGAGCAGTGACTATCAGAAAAGAGCCATACCACTGGGGCACTGTGCAGTCTATGGGTGTTGTCCTTCTAAACTGTAGAAAAAAATGAATAAAACTAGTAGATCACACACGTATCAGCGAGGATGACTTCAATGAACACAAATGGTATTCATGGTCTTTTGGCCCGCATTCATGATTTAGAGAACTGGTCATGTTTTATTAATCTGAGATTTTATTTTAATTGTTTAGGAGATCAGTCATAGAAGTCTATATATCTGACCTTCTTGGAAAACTTTAAAGTTCTGCATCTGTCTCTTAGTTTGTCCTTTTTATTTTCTTGTCATAAATTCATTAAGCCACAATCTTGGATTTCAGGGTAAAATCAAGGCTTTCTTATATGTAGGTTTTTTTTTTTTTTTTTTTTTTTTTTTGACTGTTGCTACATGCCCCTCTCCCTTTCATGCAAATTCCTCCTTGATAGACACAGTTCAGATGATAGCCATGCTTGTACATGTGCCCACACTCCTGCTAGCACACAGCCTCAGAGCAGGCCATCACAGGACGTTCACATTTCAGTCTGCACTTCCAAAAACTGTCCCATCTCATCGTTCTCACTGAAATGGATAAAACAGACCTGGCTGTACCTGTAAACCCCAAGTATGCAAGCCTGACATTATTAGCATAATCTGAACCAGCACCTCTCTGCTGGCCTAGTTGTCAGCACTTTACTGATATAATGTTCAACAGTGTAATGAGCTGGCATAAGTCTAAAGATGCATCTAGGAGGTCACGGCTTTAAATTATCTACTGCATAGCTACTGAAAAAAGAAACGGAATTGTGAGGAACATGAGATCATGTCAAATTTGCTTATCAATCATTTTATTTTTACTTATCTTTCAGTTAAGAAGTTTACATTTTAATATCTGCTATCTCACATTTCTAGACACAGAAAAGGTACACTTTTAATTTGCTTTACAAAACATTAAGTATAGCTGATACTGCTATACCTACTGAAGCCTAAAGTTTGGCATAGCACTGTTTATTAAGTCTTCACATCTGCGAATGAAGCAGTTACTGAACTAAATTACAAAGGCATTATTTGCAGACAAAAATTAAATAATGGAGCATAGACTAAGAAAGGCAAGGTCCGCTGGAGAATGAGAGTTAGATGGTTTGAGTAAGCAAATAAATTAGATCAGTCAATCATAATTAACATGCATGAAGAATTTGATAAAATGGTAAATTAGAAGAAATTAACTAAGTAGCATGGCGATAAATGAAACCAAGTTACAAATTAAATTAATACTTTAGCAGCATTGCAAATGCAGCCAATAAAATAAATCAGTATTCATTTATCCTTGAGATGGTGCATTATAAAAAAGTGCTGTTATTACATAACAACAAGTCATAATGTCTTTAAGCAAAACTGACACATTCAACAAATTAGTGACATTAGCTATGCAAATCGGTAATTAAAACACAATAAATGATGAATCTGCATACATCATACTAAAGAAGTATGAAAACCAGAGAAACTGAGCCTTGAACTTTCACATTCTTTTTGTGTTTTCAGTTTCTTTTTTGTTTTCTACTATTGTGATCCTCATTTGCTACTCTGTGCGCATACTCACACATACACACGCACATACGTACACATGCAAACACACACACACACACACACACACACGTGCACATGTACGCACGCACACACACACATGTACACATGCAAACAAACACACTTACACATGTACACACGCACACACACATGTACACATGAAAACACACACACACGTACACATGCACACACACGCACGCAAACATGTACACATGCATACACACACACACACACACACACACACACACACACACACACACACACACGCACACAATGCTTATTTATTCAATGTGAGTACTTAAGCATAAGGCTAAGGACTTTCTTTACTATAATACATGATGAATCGAATGTGCATCTTTACCTACTGCACTACATATCATTACTTAGGAACACAAGTACAATACCAGGAGAATGATCTCAGAATCCTTAACATGTCTAGCCATATTCACATTTACGTAGAGATGCTTAAAGTTTTTGATACATTTTACAAGCATTTACTAGTGATTACCTCTCAAATCAAGTAGGGCTATACAAAATTACACTGGGGTAAATTTGCATCCACTCATCTAGTGCATCAGAATGTTCAGATGAATGAGAAATGAGGTTTGGCTACAAGCCAGTTTGTGTAGGAACATAATCAGAAAGGGGTTAGATAAATATATTAGTAGGATTTAAGAGGGTGGGGGGATGAACGGGTTAAATGGAGGGAGGGATGATTGGGAGCAAATGAGGTAAGGGTAGGAAGGCTTAAGGCGTTTCGGCTAGTGTAGCTGTGTAGGGAATCACATTTTGGCATGGACTTGCTACACATGTACTACATCCATGACAACCTGTAGGTACTTCAGTTACAGGTATGCCTGGGGTAATAGTGGCAGGGATGGTGGAGCTAGGTAACTATATATATATATATATATATATATATATATATATATATATATATATATACACACATATATTTCTTTTTTTCTTTTTTCCCCCCGCAATAAATGTGACAGTTATGGTAACTTTGAAAATAATGTTATGTTTGTAAAGTGTTTTATAATAACTTAGTACTATATGTACTGAATGCTGATATTGCTTATGACTGTAATCTGCTTGAAACTAGCATTTACTAAATGTTCAATAAGTATTATTATCTTGGAACTTTTCTCCCCAGGCCTCTGCTGAAAATGGACATATATCCAGTCGGACTATCCCGGTCAACAAATGTAAAATAAATAAATAAAAAATAAATAAATCTCGTTATGTCACTTCCGAGGCTGGGTATGTATTTTGTCACATGGTTTAAATATTGTGTGATTGGGTGAATTGGTGCTGTGTTGCACGTGGGCCAGAGGGAGAAAGGCATTGCAGTGTGGTGAGAGTATGAGTGATTTGTTACTTTGCTGGTTGTGTAGTCTGGACGGCATGATATCTCTGGTTTTCCTCCATTCAAAAAATAAATAAAATCAGGTTATGCCCTGCATCTCTGGTAGTGGGTGACAGTGGCTGGTATTTGGGTCTTTGCGGTGTGACATTGCCTGGTGATGGGGACTGTGGGATGATGGTTGCTGCCCATCATTTCCTGTAGATCCCATTTTCCTCCTCAACAGGTTTGTGAATTGCCTCATGGCTTGTTTAAGTTTGGCTCATGGGGGAGGGGTGGTCTTAAGCATTAATAACATGTCCAAGGATCTAGGTCTATATTCTGGCGGGTAATGTTAGGGTGGAGCTGGCTGTGGTTGAGAGAGATAGTCCTCACTGCTTTACAGCATGGTGACATGCAGTCGGCAGGATCTTTGAGCTGAGATTAAGGGCAAGAGTGCAGAGATATTTGATAGTTGAATGTTTGTGGAGTAGTATCAGGCTTGGTGTGAGTAGTTTCAGACTTGGTGGAAGAGTTGTATACTCGTGGTGACATGGTCAGGTGGTGTTGATGGTCGTTGCCCATCATTGGTGGTTTTCGCCTCCTTAGCGATCGATGGTGGTGGTAGAGCAGTAAACGGCAGCAGTTTATGGTTTGGATGATTCCCACATAGCCACATAGCCATCCATTTTCTAAGAGGCAACCGTAACAGTTGATTGCCGTTCATGTGTGGTGCTGCCGATGGGGACAGTGAATTGGGATGATGTGTTGAGAATGCCTCTATTTTCTCACTTGTTCAGTTATCATTGGGTTCACCAGTTTGTATATTTAATGTGATATTGCTACTTGCCAGTTTTTCCTTGGTGGTGTGTGGTCATGGAGTAGTAGTGTCTCAGGCTGACTGCTGTCTGTTCCGAGTTGCAGCCTTGGGGAGTTATGAATATTCCATGCCTGGTTTTGTTGCTTCATGGGGTTTAGATATGATGGTTACAGTCTGGGGCTGTATGATGCAGATGTTGTGCAGTGGGTGGTTCAGATCTTGGCTCCATGTGTGTTGTCCTGGCCTATAGCTACATTGGCTGACTTAACAAAAAAAAAAAAAAAAGCCAGTGGACACTCTTTGGGCTTGTTGGTAGTTATGATGCTGATTGGGGTGGCTCTGGCTTCTCACTCATTGGAGAATAACTGCTATTAGCAGCGTGTTATTGGGGTAGATATATTGGATTGGTTGCAGAGTTGTTGAACAGAACATCAGCAGGGACCGGATTTCTCTCCATTACCATTACAAAATGTTTCTTATTTAGTGAAATGATACCAATAATGTCAAAACCTCCGTGTATATAGTCCTGTTTTAAAGAACTGCAAAAACCAAATGCGGCTGTCATATTTAACAGTGGTAAAATATTTGTAACTAACCATAAAACCAACCAATACCATCTATTTACAACCATGTGAAATCCTTATTTCAAACAGCCTTTGTCCTTGTCCTTGTAGGAAGATTTTGTTTTGTTTTTCCTATTATACAAGGAGGCACTTGCCTATGCTTGATAGCAAGTATATTTTAATAATTAGCTGCACCAAATGGCCTTTAGTGTTGGAATCTCATTGGTGTGCATGAAGTTGCAACAGCGTGTGCAGGAACATTGAATAATTCACTAGTTGTGTTTCCCCCTTTACTATTTTCTCTCAATTGACTATTAAAAAATAATAATAAAATTATGAAACTTCTGATTATGTACCACAAATAATTGCTGGACATTCTGCCAGTGGCTGCATGCCATGAATTACTATACTGGGGTGTAATGATATATAAAATATTTTTTTTTTATTTAAAATACAAAGTTTAATAAGTTGCTCAAGCAAATGGCAGCCTATTAATTTTCCTATACTTAATGTTAACATTGCCCTGTAGACTGTTGTTTGGCTAGCAGATATGGTCAGGGATAGCCCTGCTCTGCTCAGCTTCACTGTACTTGGTCAGTTCTCTTCTTGGCTGGCCAGATTTGTTGCTAATGTTCTCTGGCACAGTTTTTTTATTGGCATGGCTGTTTTAGGGTTTCCTTCTGGGCTGAGTTTCCTTTTGATTGAGGGTGTGAAATCTGGATTGTTGCTAGGCAGACATGTGGTCCAATGATTAATTGCTTAGCAGTGCTGCTTGCACCGCTTTTTACATAAGGTATCTTACCCAGCTCATAACATGACTCTCAAATATAGAGTTTTGTAGAATGGCCTGATTGTCGCCTCGTATTATTGGTCCATTGTTAAACGTTGTCTGCACGAGGCTGTGGATTCCATTTAAAGGCAGCAAATACATGCCTCTCTTCTGTTGGCGGTCTTCTTTTGGAGGGTCCATGTTACATAGATACATGTGTGTGTGTTCTTTTTGTGTGTTCCCCCCTTTTCCTTTGTGATTTTTTAGGCATTTTTGTGGCAAATCAAGGATTACTTCATTGAGGGACAGTTACTTGAGTTTGTCTACGTGTTCTTCACAGGAAGCATAATGGCTCAGGAACCCCTTTTATTGTCTCATATTGTAAGAATTCTGGTAACCATCTGGCTCCCTACACTGGCTAAGATACTTTATGGTTTGTCTTAAACACTAGTTCTAAAAAACTGTATGCAGAAACTGGACTCAGATGTTCTTGGGCTACAGGTGAGAATTATATGTAAGAAAAATAAAATACCCTTCATTCCTAGTGCATAACATCCTCTTTTGTGAAATTAAAAAAATGATGAGACCACAATAAATCATGTCAAAACATTTCCCACCTTTAATGTGACCTATAACCTGTACAATTCCATTGAAATACAAACAAATCTGTTAGGGGAATAAAAAAAATACTATATATATATATATATATATATATATATATATATATATATATATATATATAACCTACAATAAGCTGGTTGCATAAATGTGCCCACCCTTAAACTAATACTTTGTTGAAGTGCCCAGATGTTTTGCTGTAAGAGTTATGGCTCACACTCATTTCTGCTGCTACTTTTGCTAGCCAAATGTTGCTACAGAGGCCCAGACTGGGGTGCATCTCCAGTTGATTCCTACTGATGTAGCTAGGCGTAGGATGTTGCTTGTTCATATTTGCATTATTATTTCCAAAACCATGCTATGAACAAGGTTTTAAAGAGATTTCACCTTAAACTTCCACAGTAGTAAACTCAACTGCATTACAATTTGATCCGTTTACTAGGGTAAATGCACATAAACTGTCTTATGATATTATTTTATAGAGATACAAGTTTTACATTTTCTAAATATCTCAACAACCAAGTAACACAGATGGAACTTGTAGCCTCATATGAAAGGTCTCACCCAGATGATTAAATGTTGCTGACAGTATGTGTGTAATTTCAGTGGTTGATATTTTAAACTTACAAATTATTATAAATGTAATAGTTACTGTATTTACTGTGACTTTTAAAATTCAGTTTAAGACTGAGAACCTAAACAACATTACCATGATAAAATAGCTGGGGCTGAAAAGTTTCCTATTTATAATTCTTTCATGGGCCATTTAAGGACATAATATGATTCAGTACTGTTCACTATCGAGATCAGTAGATTGACAAATGTGTGACAAATTTAAATATGGAACGTCGACTAACATGAACATTTATGGCACAAATGAGGATTGTTCCTTGACATAAAAGAAGACTTGAGGGGTATGGGTAGGTTATGGAGGTGCTCAATTTGTACAGGTGATGCCATGGGAAGGTTTAGAGGTGGTGCATCCAGATGTATGATGTAAACGGTGGAGGATACTGAGATCTGCATGGGAGGTGCAGTACAGTTTTCAGGGGCTAAAATAATTAATCTAGTCCAGTTGGCAAAACATTGGACAATGAAAATTATAATTTCATCATTTAAAGTATTTCTGGCATTAAACACAAGTACCTGAGTCGGAACACTAATGTGTTGCTCATCGTTAATAGATAATAAGTTCACTGGTAAATACATTGTTGTTACTGGAGCAGATCCTTTTGCCTAGTCGGCAGCATATTTAATGTAAACCAAATGTTAAGATGGTGTCTACGAACATACTTAGGACCATGGCAGTACAGTTGTCCAACAGTACACTTTTTGAGATTTACACTACACCAATAAGTTGGAATTCTTAGTATATTTCAGATTTAGGTAAATTGCTTCAACAAGCAGGAAGGAAATAGTGTTCAGTGGGAGGTTTGTAAGTAAGAAGTTTTGGTATAAGTGTACTGAATTTATATATATATATATATATATATATATATATATTTTTTTTTTTTTTTTTTTTAAGCAGGTGTGGGAAGCACAGAATGGCAGCAGTCAGTAGCCTGAAGGAAGCAGTTGTTAAAGGTCAGACGATGGTCAGTGAACTGAAGGAAGCAGGCTCAAGAGGTGATGGAGGTTCTTACGGTAGAGGTTCCAGTTGCTAGAGTAGTGTGCAATGATGTCCTAGACAGGGGAGTGCAGAGTGCATAGCACTCAGTGGTCTAAGGAAATGCAATTTAAGATAATGGTTCTGTTGGAGCTGAATTATTATATATTTTTGCTTATACTGCATAGTGGGACTTTTGGAAGTCAATTTCAATTTTTGTTATTACATATTGAGTGTGAAATAGGGTTACAGTTAGGCAGGTCAGTGGTAAGTGCCCTTGTATGCTTTCACATGGTGTTGGGTAATGTTTTGGAGTTGACTTTGGCATGTAAGGCTCTGGGACTCGTTATATTACTCATAGATACAGATATTACTGGTAGTTAGGGTACAAGAGAGTTAATTAAGGTATAGAAGTTATACAGATTATTAGTATTTTAGTACTGGAGAGGGATCAGTGGATTATTTTAACCATTTAGTCAACTGGTGGTTTTAGGTAGTTATATGACAGGGTGTTGGGTTGATGATAGGGAACATGTTTGGTTTAGGGTAGATTGGGAACACCGAATGATGTTTGGCTTAGTCCTTCTTTTATTGGGTGGTTAGGTTTGACACATTTTTGGTATGAGGGAGGGAGAACAGCCTGGTCAGGCTGGTGGGTGGAGAAGAGGGATAGGCTTGCCCTCTTCTGTTCCCCCACTGGTGTTTGGATGTTCATTTCAATGATTGGGGAGAGGAAAGTGAGCAGTTGGAGGTAGCTTGATAAATAAGCAAACAGAGGTAAGGATGCTGTTTATTTGGTTGGAGGTGTAAATCAATAAATGGTATATGAAGTGAGTTGTTGGATGCTGCTTCATAAATAAAGTAAGTAGAGGTACGGGGGTCTATATTATAACTGCAAAACCTCACATACTTGAATATGGAAACATCGACACATATTGAGCGAACCACGAAAACACAGAATGTCCTGAACCACGAAATTCAAAATGTCGAATTGGCATAGTTGGTAAACCTCACCGCTCGCTATCTACTACCTACCAAAACAAAATAAATAATCCACATACATGCACTTTACAAAACTCTACTTCTAACCCTAAACTAAAGCTTACATATATTACTATGTATGCACTTACCTTAACCCGCACCCTAACCCTAAGGTCCATAACTATTGCACAACTACGTTGAGGAGCTATACCCAAACAAAATAAATAATCCACATACATGCACTTAACAAAACCCTACTTCTAACCCTAAAATAAAGCTTACATATATTTACTATGTATGCATTTACCTAAACTCGCACCCTAACCCTAAGGTCCGTAACTATTGCACACTTACCTTAAGGAGCTATACAGGAGAAGGGCCAACTATGATGATTCGACATTTTAAATTCAGGATGTTCAGTGTTTTTGAGGTTCGCTCAATATGTGTCAACGTTTCCATATTCGCGCAACTGCGGTTTAGCGGTTGTAATAGGTAACCGAGGTACGGACGGTGCTTACCTGGTCAGAATGAGTAGGGTCACATTGTCCTGACTTAATTGGTTGGATGTGTAGTTCAATAAATGGGATATGGAGTGAGTTGTTGGATGCTGCTTCATAAGTAAAGTGAGGGGTCAGGAAGAAAAAGGTCACACTGTCCTGATTAACATTATGTTATGCTGTGATTAAATCAACAACACTATGTCCATCTGTAATTAATAAATATTGGTTATCAGTATTATGGAAGTTTAATAAAGGTAGTCAAATGTAATTCGGTGTGATGTGTTTATTGAAGTGGACCGGGACAAATGAGGTTTGGATACAAACCAATTTGTCCAGGAGCATCTTCAGAAAGGGGTTAGATAAATATATTAGAAGGATTTAAGAGGGTGGGGGGTGAAAGGGTTAAATGGAAGGAGGGATGATTGGGAGGAAATGAGGTAACGGTAGTGAGGGGCTTAAGGGTTTTGGCTAATGTAGCTGAGTAAGGAATCACATTTTGGGGTAGACTTGCTACCCACCCTCCCTCTTTTGGTGGATTGTGGGGTATTTTATTAGTTTGGGTAGGGCGGAGAAGATGGACTTGCTTTCCTTCTTCTGTTCCCCCTCTGCTGTTTGGATGTTCATTTCAATGAGTGAGGAGAGGAAAGTGGGCAGTTGGAGGTTGCTTGATAAATAAGCAAACAGAAGTAAGGATGCTGTTTATTTGGTTGGAGGTGTAATTCCATAAATGGCATATGAAGTGAGTTGTTGGACGCTGCTTCATAAGTACAGTAAGTGAGTAGAGGTATGGATGCTGCTGACTGGGTCAGGATGAGTAAGGTCACATTGTCCTGACTTAATTGGTTGGATGTGTCATTTAATAAATAGGATATCAAGTGAGTTGTTGGATGCTGCATCATAAGTAAAGTGAGGTGTCAGGATGAATAAGGTCACACTGTCCTGATTAACATTACATGGATGTTATGCTGTGATTAAATCAACAATTCTATGCCAATCTGTAATTAATAAATATTTGTTATCAGTATTATGAAAGTTTGATAAAGGTCATCAAATGTCTTTTGGTGTGATGTGTTTATTGAAGTGGACCAGGACAATGTGATGGTTTTCCAAAATGTTCCTGAAGATATGACTTTAGTGTATGGGATGATACTATGGACAGGTTTCCTTTCATCTCAAGTCCGGTAACTCCAGAAATGATAATGTAGATACAGGGTGCATAAATCAGTAACCATTTCAAATATTGGGACTTGCTAGAGTGAGTCCTGAAATACAGAGACTGACTGGACGAAAGATCACTTACATATACCAAGCCTTAGATGTCTCTAGTCTGAATATTCCCTTTTGTTTGAGGTATGGCAATCTCAGAGTTGGTGTATATAAGTTCAGGGAGTGTGGGGAGCTTACCCCCATATGGAGGATGCAGGATGGGTTTTTCCCACCTATAAAAAGAAGTTTAAAGGAGAAGAATTATTTTAAAAATTCACTCTTCTACTGTGTTTTCAGTTTTTTTTCCAGCTTGTCGGCACTCAACATTTGTGCCAACATTTCAATAAGGAGCCACATAAATCGTATATGGAGTCAGGTGGGTGCTATGACTGCTTTGTGTTTAACAAAAAAAAAATAACATTTACATTTTGTGTTTTTGGATTGGATGCATGTTCAGTCAGACAGGTCTTCAGCCATATTTATAAAAGCAACTGTCACATATAGAAAAAAGCTAATAATAACATGCCACAGGTGTGACTCGTGTCCAGTTTGGCAGGGTGCTGCACAGATGTTTCATTTTCCAATTTCTTTTAGCAGCATCCTTTTTTTTATCACCTCAGCACATATCTAGGACATAGGAACATGGCTTCATTACTGTAATGTAAACCACCATCACGTGACATCGCTAAGTTCTGCAATGTATTTTTTCAAGGTACTCTAAATTCCTTCTCTACCCCTGGGATTCATGAAGCAGTTATTTCTGTGCAGAAATGGTGTAGCCACTCCTGCATGGAAAATGGCTGCTTTGCGATCCAGGTACATGCCGTTTTGACATGCATGAGTGGCCCTACACTGTTTTAGCATGGAAAGCTGTGCTGGATGCTATTCAGCTCATTTGCTGGTGAAAACCATGCAAATGAGCTGGATTAGCAATCCAGGCAAAGTGGCATGTCTCCGTGCCGGAACAGTGTAAGTTGCAGAAATGTATTCGACTACCGACGAAATACATTTCTGCAAAGTACACAATGGAGACATGTCAGTGCTCCAGAAAGCATGCATTAAACAGGTTTTGCATACCAATGGCCAAATATATGGCCATTGGCATGCAAAACCATTTCAAAATAAAGAAAAATAAACATTCATTTTTAATAGCCAAACTCAACCATTGAGGGCAGGGGAAGTGGTATGCTAGTGGGAGGAGGGAGAATATGCAGAAATGGGGATGGACTTCATTAGAACAACTTTCTGCATTTTGCCATTATAGTCAATGGCAAGCAGAACGTAAACATTGGCAGGGAACAGTGGTTGCTAAGGGGGAAGGCTTGTGAATAGTGCAGTAACTAGGGCTTAAGGCAGTGGGGTATGTTAATGAGGGTACTTATACTGAATCACAGAAATTATTCTAAGTGTCAGACTGCACCTAACTGTATAGGTGCTCTAACATGATCGTGTAAGCAGGAGGAGCAAGGAACATAAAAAGAGGGTGTGTCATGCTTGCTGTAAGCACACTGGAGCCCTGTTGGCTGGTTTCTGCTTAAGTGAGGGGTCATGTCTGAGGCTGTTTACTCTTAATTCAATGAACTGAAGAGCATATTCACATGCAGGGGAGGGACATTTCTTGCTGTTTACACAACCTACATTGGAAGATGTAAGAAGAAGAATTGGAAGAAGGAAGATGATAGAAGGAAAAGGCAAAGGAAGTAGCAGAACAAGGGAAATATACTACAAATAAGCAATATGGGAGTCTGCAACCCACAATGAGCCAATGAAAGCACTCAATAATACAGATGGCTGCATAGCTGAAAATGGGAGGAGATTTAAATAAAAAATAAAGGGCAACTGCAAAAAATAAAGGAGAAATTAATTAGAAATCACTACTATGGGAGTGTTGCAAGTCAGAATGGGCCATGCAGATATAATACAGCTGGCAGGTGGCTGTATAGTTGAAAATCGGAGTAGATATAAGTAACAATTAATTACAAGAAGGGCAACAGCAGAATAAAGGCAGTCATGCACAAATTACCACTAATGCCTCTAACACTCACAGTGGCCAAAGCAAAGCCATGAGTAATATAGCTGGCAGCTGGAATGTATCATAGTCAGTGAATCATACAGGCAGCATCAGCAGCACAACAGTATAAAGTATGGAAACACCTTACAGTCTGGTTTTCCCACAAACTCTGCACCATTGGTGTATACATGTAGGGGAATTTTAACTTGGAAAATGTTAGGAGCTGCCATTGCTATGATCCATCACTATGATGCCGGAGAGGAGGACAATGCTGACAACTGCCACAGACCAAGGAGTAGAAGAGTGTTCAGCTGCAGGGTAACCTACCAGGGGCTACATGATCTGGAGATAGTAGAGCGCTACAGGGTGGACAGAGACAAACGTCAGCAAATCACTGAGCTGTGTTGGCCACAACTCAGAGTTAGAACCAACAGAGGGGAACCCATCCCAGTGGATACCTAGGTATGTGTAGCCTTAACAATTGTAGGTACAGGTACTTTCCAAACACCTGCTGGTGACATCATGGGGGTCTGACAGGCATCTGCATCCTGAGTACTCCATCATTTCCTGGATGCCATGCTACTATATGCTGGTGAGTACATTTACTTCCCCAACACCTGTGAGGAGAGGACCAGAAATATGTGTCTCTTCCACTATGTAGCAGAATACCCAGAGGCACTGGGTGCCATAGACTGCATGCACATTCACCTCAAATCACCACCCAGTGAACAGGGTAGGGTCTACATAAACTGCAAGGGATTCCCCTCCAACTGCCAGCTCATGTGCAGTCTCCAGGGCATTATCATGAATGTGTGTGCTGGCAGCCCTGGAAGCTATCATGACTCCCACATCTGGCATTCATCACAGCTGTACCAGGCATTTGCCAGTGGGGACATCCCATATGGACATCGGTTGGGAGATGCTGGCTATGCACTAGAGCTGAGGATGATGGCACCCTTTAGAAATGCACACACACATGCACAAGAATGCCATAATGAGGCACACGCACAAACCAGGATCATTATAGAGCATGTGTTTGGGATGCCCAAGTCACGGTTTCACTGCAATGTTGTTCATAGTATGTGCCATGCTACACAATATGATCCTGGGGAAAAAGCTGCAGCAGGAACAGCATTGGGAAGGGCCACACAGCCCCCCACCATTACCAAGGTCCCCACAGGCACAGAGAGACTCAAAGTAGGAGGCCCCTGAGCCTGCCCCCATAGGCAGATGGAGGCGTGCATAATATGCTCACGCCTTGGCAAAGAGGCAATGCATAGCACACACACTGACACTGTAGGGAACCCAAGGACTGACACCTCTCTCTCTCTGACCTACATACACAATAAAATGGATGACACACACACCACATTATCTGTAACGTACCATATATAGGCAGTGTACTATGTGCATCCAACATAGGTGGCCCTCAAGCACCATCCTCACAACTGCGCAAGCACAAGGAGTCTTCTTAACAATAAAGGAATGGAATAATATGTTCTGCTAGCATATCTATGTTAATTCTGCATGCATATAAGGGAATGGGGTTGCCTACTGGGACAACAGCACACAACTGACAGCTATGTGGGACACCAGGAAATTTCTGACCAAACCTGGCCTCCACACAATATGCAGTAGTACCCAGGGTGGCAAATCCCACTGCAGTATATGTGTGGGGACAACTAACTGGGCGTCATAGGTAACAGGCATGGATGTCAAGGTGGGGGTCCCATAACCACCCTTCACACCCACTCAGCAAGTCATCTGTAGAAAACCACAGAGAAATGTCTGGTAAAGGCACACAAATGGCAGCAATGTTGAATTAACCCCCTACAGACCCACACAGTTATACCACAGCAGTACCCACAATTGCAGTAAGGCTATGAAGGGTAAGAAGTCTGAAACTCAAATGTATGCCATTACAATTAGACCTGTGCTCTTTACTGATATGCCTCTACTCCCCAAGACAGGGAACAATAGTATGGTAAAGGGAACCAAAATGTAAAGCAAATATCAGCACAGTCTGTGCAAATGTGTACAGGTGACAGGTGCCCTCCCCCCATATACCCACACACATGCAGTAGCATATATGTTTTCATGGAAATAGCAGCATAGCACACATTGGCAGGGCTGTACCAATACACATGAAAACATGATGTTGCCTGTCCACAATATGCAGGGGTCAATGAGCTTATGTGTATGTATGGTTAATACTGTCTGGATCTGGCCAGCACATTCTCCTGGCAGTCGTCTTGTACTGCCCTAGGTACAATGCTGCCTTTGACAGGGCCATCTGCAGATAACTGCAGTGCCAACTGTTATGCATGTCTGTGACACTCACTGCTCTGCCACTGACATAGTCACAGTGCTATGTGGAATATACTAAACATATGAGTGACATCTTGAAGGATGTTTAGCCGAGGTGCCAAGGCTTTTGTGAATATAAGTGCTTTGTGGTACTGTTGCCAGTGGTCATTCTCAATAATCCTTTCTTATGTTTGCTTTTACAAATAATGGACATGCTTGCACACTTGAATGCACTCTGTACCCACACCCATAACTCCCAACCTCTGACAGCAAGATGTCTGTACAAGGGCGGAAATAAAAGTGGAACAAAGGTACAATGATAGGCATGTATTGTAAATATTGCCCTCATATATTGAGAAAGTTGGTAGGGTGAGTGCTTTGCAGTAGCGGAAATGGTCTGGAGGTTATGTATTCTGCAACAGGAATGTCTATATTATCGTGTAACATCACACTTCAATCATATGTAACTAACTTGCCATAAAAAACATGTTTACGTAGGAAGGATGAAATTTCTAGTCAAACAACTGGACATCCTGCCCAAAAAATGTACAGGTCAGAGGCATGCACACAAGGATGTTGAGGAAACTGAGGTCCCTCATGAAATCATCCAAGGCTAATTTTGAAAGAAAAATAGCAAAGGTTTCAAAAAATTACCACAAAGCCTTCTTTAGCTATGTTAGGAATCTAAGTGGCAACTCGCAGATATGCACTGAACTAGTGCAAAACAGCACAAAATATACTGAACCTACTTATATTGCCAACATCCTGGTAGATAGATTCAGTGCAAACTTCACTGACTTTTCACCTCCAAAAGGGCCCACAACAATACTGGAAAAGTGTAGTGTCCCAAAAATCACAGACGCACAGGTGAAAACAGCCCTTTCAAAAGCCAAAAACACAGCGTCAATGGGACAAGATGGTGTCCCAGGCTGTTTCTTGCATGAACTACAGAATAAACTAACCCCCGACCTAAACACGCTGTTCAACCTCAGCCTCTCCACAGGCTATGTGCCCATAGAATGGGACACAGCAACAGTTATTCCTCTCCACAAAGGAGGGGCCACAACTGACCCTGGTAACTATTGCCCCATAAGCCTGACTAGCCTGTTCTGCATGGCTATGGAGCGCATCATCATGGAACTCATTAACAAAGACATTGGGATCCTCCAAACAGGTGACCCGATGCAGTTTGGCTTTGTCAAGGGCAGACCATGCCTACTAAACCTGGTTGACTTCTTCAAGACAGTCACCAAAGCCATAGACGAGGGAAAGGTGGTTCACACAGGACCTCGCCAAGGCTTTCAACACCATTCCCCACTTGGGTACTACAGAAAAACTCACCAGCCTGAACATAAACCCCTACATTACAAGATGGATTGCCAACTGGCTTACAGACAGAACTCACACGGTAAGAATAGCGGGCTCCATGTCCGACTCTAAACCAGTCACAAGTGGTGTCCCGCAAGGCTCAGTCTTGGGACCCCTACTGTTTGGCATATACTTCTCAGAAGTACAGGCAAACACAGGAGGACTATGGCTAACCATGTTTGCTGATGACTGCAAACTAGGAGCCATAATTGACTCTCCGGCAGACATGGATATCCTCCACAAGGGCCTTACTGAGACGGGCACCTGATGTCAAAGTCATGGCCTCAAGCTAAATGCCAAAAAATGCATAGTCATCCCATTTGGGAAAAACAAAACACCCATGAATTACCACATAGGTGGCAGCCTCCTTAATACAGAAGAGGTAATAAGAGATCTGGGGACCCAGGTAGATAGTAATCTCTCCTTTGACAATCATATTGCCAAAGTAGTTAGGAAATCCTTCTATGTGGCCCATCTAATTACTAAAGGGTTCACATCTAGAAATAAAGAGGTTATAGTGCCTCTCTACTTGTCACTCATTAGACCCATCATAGAGTACAATGCCCCATTTGGGATGTACCTCACAAGACACTTCCAACAGCTGGAAAAACCACAAAAGTACCTCACCAAGAAGATTACTGGTTTCAAACACATGTCCTATGCAGCCCGACTGAAAAACCTCTGGCTGTACTCAGTGGCATATCGCTTACTCAGAGGTGATCTCTGCCTGACTTACAAAGCCATGTCCAACTCAGAATTGATGGACATGCTCCACCTAAAGAAATCCAAGTCACTGCGAGCCATGCGCTCTAGTGAGCTAAACCTCACCACAGCAATCAATAGAACATGCTGGAGGGATAGATTCCTGTCACAGAGACTCCCCATGCTTTGGAACAAAATTCCAAATTGCATCAGGGAGAGCCCCTCACTAACACTCTTCAAGAGAAATCTTGACGAGTGGATGGGTAACACAAAATACACCCCTGGGATCACTTCATTGGCTTTGCTTGACAGAGGATCAGATCATTAATCAATGGGGCGGCGAAAGCTGACACACTCTGGCTAGGCTTATAAATGCCCTTGGGCAGATAGCCTAGTACCTACCTATGAACCTATGATATGACATCACAGGTTAGAAAGATACCACACAAGCAGGAGATCCCCAGCCAGTATATCACCAGATTGCTGGACTGTTTACACAGCTGTGTGCCATTACTAGACTGCCTGTAGTGACACCTCACAAATGACCTTGTTGGGCAAGAATTTACATAGCTAGCCTCATAATATTGGTCTATGCATCATACAACTAGTAGTCCTCTGGTAAAGCACTGTCATGATCTGAGGATGTCTGTCACTAGCTAATGAGACAATACATTGCAGTTTCAGACTACGGATTTGTCAGAAAATGTCTGCTAAACAAAACAAATACACTGACAAAACTCCTCTGTACTCCTGAAAGGTATGGCTGTAGCACACAAAACCTGGACTGGAGTACACCTATCTCTTGAATGGAGTCCTACACTAACTATAGAAGGTCACACTGGGCATACTCCTACACTTAGAGAATCACAAGACGTGTTGGAACCCACATCAGAATATATGACTGTATTGTGTATATCTGTCCATGCATACAGACAACTATGTACACCTCAACTGTCCCCACACAAACACATCAGACAGGATTACCCTTAGCTAGCTGTAGGTGGCCCATATGTGATATATTTGCATCTGTTGTGTCACGTACACACACACACACACACACATATATATGGGCAACAGATAACATATGTGAAGCATACAAACATAGATGTGGGGAATTAAGAGACAGAGTGATACAGATAGAGGCACAGGGGGACACAGAGTGAGTCACACATACGGATACCTTGAATGGCATACAGTGATGTCCTGCTGTGGACATTGGCATACCAGTTCTAAACAGTTGTATGTGCTAGCATAAAAGGTGAGCCCCATTTTGTAATGGTACTGAAGTTGAGTTTATAATATCACATCATCTGCCTATGTGTGAGTGTGTGTGTGTGTGTGTGTGTGTGTGTGTGTGTGTGTGTGTGTGTGTGTGTGTGTGTGTGTGTGCCCCCATAGATCCAAGTATTAGGAGACTCATCCCACTCAATACACTTCACATTGCCCTATTTCACAAGATCTGCTGCTGTCATTCACCTTAGAAGTACTATTGGGCAGTGATCATCCCTATAAACTCTGTAGCATGTGTGATAGATGTGTAACACTATAGTACAAATAACTAGATAGGTAGGGGCTCTATTCTCGATAATGGCAAGTGTGTGTGTGTGTGTGTGTGTGTGTGTGTGTGTGTGTGTGTGTGTGCGCGTGCGCGACAGTTGTGTTTATGCAAATGAGGGTGTTGTGTTTGTTTTGTTGTGGGTGAAACAGTTTTAGGCCATTTCCACCCACAACAATTCCCAGTGGCCCAGTTTATCAGTCCTGCTGATGTCCTTCCCCTTATTGTTACTTTTAGCCAGCTGTCAGCCCAGTAAGCTCTGTAACATGTGTAATAAGTGTGTAATACTATAGTACAAATCACTAGGTAGACAGGGGTTCTAATCGCAGATTTGGCAAATGAGTGTGTGTGTGTGTGTGTGTGTGTGTGTGTGTGTGTGTGTGTGTGTGTGTGTGTGTGTGTGTGTGTGTATGTTTATGTTTGTAAGAAGAAGTATTTTGATAAGCCTCACACCCACTAGCCTACTTTATCAAGCCTGCTGATGTCATTCCCCTTAACAACACCTTTGGCCAGTTGTCAGCCCAGCAAGCTCTGTAGCATGTGTGATAACTTCATAACACTATAGTACAAAGAAATGCATAGGCAGGGGTTCTATTCTCAGATGTGGCAAATGTGTGTGTGGTGTATATATGTGTGCGTAAGTGTGTATATTTGTAAGATGTACTGTTTTGACAAGTCTAACACCCACTAGCCTACTTTACAAGCCTGCTGATGTCATTCCCCTTATCAGTACCTTTGGCCAGTTGTCAGACCGGCAAACTCTGTAGTGTGTGCTATATCTGTGTAACACTATAGTACAAAGAACTAGATATGCAGGGCTTCTATTCTCAGATCTGGCAAATGTGTGTAGGGGGTATAAGTGTGTGTAAGTGTGTATTTTTGTATGAAGAACTATTTTTCTACGTTACCTACCCACTGGCCTACTTTATTAGTCATGCTGATGTCACCCCATTATAGGTACATAGGCATACCTCTCAACTGTACAGATGTTTGCAGAATGTCCAGAAGTTTGCCTCATATATGTGGACTATTTTTGACAAAATTATGTTTTCTGGCAAATTAGTGGCAAATCAGTAAAGATTGAAGTTATAAAATAATGACAGACATTTGAGCGTCAGACTTAATAACCTGCAAACAATTCTTGCTAATGCAAATCCTGTTATTCTATACACTTTCTAAGTTTGTAGGAGCAATATTTAGAAATAGTCCCAATTTCTGGGCCTTTTCCCATTTTTATTTATGGCTTTGTCCAGATGTCTTGCTCTAAGAGATTGAGAGGTATGTACTAGGTTGATGGCCCTGGAGCCACTACAAGCTTAGGCCATTGATGCGCCCTGCCATTGTGCCACCTGTTAGTTACCAGTTCCATCAGCAAGTAGAAACCCTGTAGTGATCCCTGAGGTAAACTATCTATTACCCATCCACTCATCAAGATCTCTCTGCAACAGGGTCATCTAGGTGCTTTGCTTGACATGTATGGGATTTCTGTTCCAGGGAATTTGCAGTCTCTAGGTGATTAACCTATCCCCCAGCATGTTGTGTTGATTGTGGTAATGAGGTCAATGTCCCTGCAGTGTGTGGTGCAGAGAGATTGGGATGTGTTTAGATGTAACAGTTGTAAAAGAGCTGGGTCAGACATGGCTTTTCAAGTCAAGCATAGATCACCTCTAAGTAGGTGACAGGAGACAGTGAATAGCTGGTGTTGTCTGTGTAGGACATGTGTTGAATGCCTAGGTTCCTCATTGTGAGGTACGTCTGTGCCCTCTCCAGCTGTTGCAGGTATCTACTGAGGTACATGCCAAATGTGCCACTATACATGATGAGTGGTCTTATGTGGGAAGAGTACACAGATATGATGACATCTTTCATCCTGGATGCAAAACCCTTGGTAATGACATGTGCCACACAGAAGGATTTCCTGACCACAGTCGCAATGTGGTGGTGAAAGGACAGGTTACTGTCAATCTGTGTTCCCAGTTCTCTAATGATGCCTACAGTGTTCAGTGGGTTCCTATCAATGTGGTACATAGTGGGAACTGAGATATTAACAAAGGGGCTGATGCATTCTGTGGTGCTAAGCTACAGGCCATGGTATCCATACCAGTTAGTACTCTCAGTGAGGCCTTTCTGTAGGATGTCTGTATCACTTATGGAGTTAATGATGCCTCTCAGATTGCAGTTGTCTGTGAACTTGGTCAGCCAGAGTTTCTTTGTGTTGGCCTGGAGTCCTAAGAACTGGATGCTGAACAGGAGAGTACCCAGGACTGTTCCCTGTGGGACTCCACTCATGACTGGCTGGCAGTCTGACTTGGAGCATGCTACATTCACACTGTGTATTCTATCTGTGAGCCAATTTGCAACCCCCCCCTAGAAATGTAGGGGTTGATGCATACTTTGGTGGGTTCAATCATAATCCCTGACTGAGGAATGGTATCAAGAACCTTGGCCAGATTGATGTAGGCTGTATGCAGTGCCTTATTGTGATACACTGCCCTGGTGACTGACTCAAAGAAGCCAAACAAGATGAGCAGGCATTGTCTCCCTTTCACAAAGCCAAACTGTGTGGGGTCCAGAGTTAGGAAATTACTTATATGTTTGTCGATCAGGTCCCTGATGATGTGCTCCATAGCTGTACATATCACACACATAAGGCTAATGGACTATTTCCTAGGGTCTGTAAGTTCCCACACCCACCCATCCATGCATTGATGTACTTGTCTGTACAGTGCAATTGTGTATGATTTGACAGTAATGCAGGTATTTTCGATTGGTATGGTTGCTGTGAAGTTAGCCACTTCTGTTCTTATGAGTCCAAACTCAGCTGTGGAGAAGCTATCTAAGGTGGTTAATTTTGCAGGGGTTGTGGGTGAGAACTGGATTTCCATGGTGATTACTCTATGTTCAATCTGACCAGGTAGCGATTGACTACTGTTGTCAAGCAACAGTCCCATATGTTAGTAATCAACACAAGTCTATGATGGTGTTTCCTCTACTGGGTGTCAGTATGAGCTGCCCAAGTCATTGTAACTGATGTTTACCAGGAAGTGTTGGGCCATTGTATTGGTGCATGAGTATCTTTCCCACTTGATGGAGAGGTAGTTGAACTCCCCTAGTATATAAGTGTTGGGTTGGACCTTGATAGATTCCAGGGTGTTGAGGAATGTGGATTGAGAATCTAGGGGCATGGATGTGGACCTATAGCAGGTTACGACCTGGATTACACTACTACCCAATGTCAGTTGCATTATAGTGGGATACTACTCTGGATGTGTGCATATCTGTTATCAGTATAAAGACACAACCTCCTTTGCAGCTGTGGCCCATGTTTTGGGACTGACAGGTGTGGAATGAGTTGTAGGCTGGTTGTGCAAGGGTGTAGTCTGCTGCCATAAAATAGGTCTCCGGTACAGCACAAATGGCAATTTTCACCATTTTAAGGAGTGCTGTGAGTGGCTGCATCTCGGGATATAGATGTGTCGTGTTGAGCAGCATGACCTCTGATTGCTTGTATGTATAGCTGTTATGGTGGTAATGTGATTTGGACCACCACTGTAAAATCCACTATAGGGGTGGCAAGACACTTAGCCAGTACCTGGAAACCAAGGGGTGACAGATGCAGGCCATCTGTGGCAAGCCATTGCAGTCTGTCAATCTTGTCATCCCAAGCAGACAGACTGGTTCCCATGAGAGTGACACCAGACACATAAGCCAATTGTTGAAGGCAATTATTTGATGTTTGTACTGCAGTATCATTCAGGGTGACAGTAGTATACTGCAAAGGGTGACTTTCATACCTGCCTGGCCCACATAATCTGAGAGCTCCACCATGTTTCATTTAATATAGACCATGGATGTGCATCTCAGGTCATCCACACACACATATGGACAATGACAGACTGATACTTGTAGTTGCTGTGGAGTGACCTGACTGGGTGTGCTATGTGCTGGAGTCTGGCATCTGAAAGACAGCTGACTGTTACCTCCTCCATGTTCAAACCAGTCAGTGGCACATCCAGGTGCCTTACAATTGAGTCTCCTATGATGACTGTATCAGGCAAGGTGTTTAGCCTTTGAGGCTTAGGTTGAGGGGCACACTGTGTAGGTGAGATATGTGTCCTGTGGTTTGTGCTGTGGTGGTCATAGGTTCATAGGTGTGTACTAAGATGATGGCCCTGGGGCCTTTACAAGCCTAGCCATAGGATTACCCTGTACCCTGGCATTGTGCCACCTGACAGTAGTTCCCAGTGCCTTTGTTGAGTAGAACTATTGGAGTTATCCTCAGGGTGAATTTTCTAGTTCCCATCCACTCATCAAGATTTCTCTTGAAGAGGGTCAGTGAGGTGGTCTGCTTGACATGTATGGGAAGTCTATTCCATATCATGGGCAGTCTCTGGGTTATGAACCTGTCCCTTCAGTACATTCTGTTAATTGTGGTAATGAGGTTGAGCTCTCGAGTGTGTGGTGTGGAGGGATTGTGATTTCTTTAGATGTAGCATTTCTAACAGAGCTGGGTCAGACATGGCTTTGTAAGTCAAGCAGAGATCGCCTCTAAGTAGACAATATGAGACAGAGAATAATTGGGTTTTTTTGAGTCTGTGCATATAGGACAAGTGTTTAAGGACTAGGATATTTTTGTGAGGTACTTTTGTGGCCTCTCCAGTTGTTGTAGGTATCCATTGAGGTACATGCCAAATGGGGCATTGTACTCAATGATTGGCCTAATGAGGGAAGAGTAGAGGGAGACAATGACCTCTTTCTTCCTGAATGCAAAACCCTTAGTAATGAGATGTGCCACATAGATGAACTTTCTGACCACAGTGACAATGTGGTGATCAAAAGAGAGGTTGCTGTCAACCTTTGTTCCTCGATCTCTTATTATGCGTTCTATGTTCAGTGGACTACCATCAGTGTGGTAATACTGGGTTTTTCCCAAAGGGGACGATGACACATGTTTTGGCATTCAGCTTAAGGCAGTGGTTCTGACACCAGTCATTGGTCTCAGTGAGGCCATTTTGTAGGATGTCAACATCACTTGGGGAGTTAATAGCTCCCAACTTGCAATCATCTGCAAACTTTGTCAGCCAGAGTCCCTTCTTGTTAGCCTGGACTTCAAAGAAGTAGATACCTAACAGGAGAGGACCCAGGACTGAACCCTGTGGTACTCCACTCATGACTAGTTGGCAGTCTGACTTGGAGTCAGCTACTTTCACACTGTGGTTTCTATCTGTGAGCCAGTTTGCAACCCACCTAGTGATATAAGGGTTGATGCCTAGTTTAGTGAGTTTTTCTATGATTCCAGAGTAGGGAATGGTATCAAAAGCCTTGGCCAGATCAAGGTAGGCTGTGTGAACCACCTTGCCTTCATCCACAGCTCTGGTGAGTGAAGTCGACCAAGTTTAGCAGGCATGATCTACCCTTCACAAAACCAAACTCTGTGGGATCCAGAGTTTGGAGATTCCCTATATCTTTGTTTATAAGGTCCATGATGATGCATTCCATATCTTTTCATATTAGACTCAGTCTAATGGGGCGATAGTTCCCAGGGTCTGTAGTCACTCCTCCTTTGTGGCGAGGGATGACTGTAGCAGTGCACCATTCATTAGTTACAAAGCCTGAGGTGAGGCTGTGATTGAACAGGGCACGCAGGTGAGGTGCCAGTTCACTCTATAGTTCATGTAGAACACAGCCAGGGATATTGTCAGGTCCTATAGAAGCTGTGTTCTTGGCCTTAGACAGTGCTGTTTTAACCTGTGCAGCAGTAGTACTGTGTGCCTGGCAATCTACTGCTATTGTGATAAGTCCGCTGGAAGGGGGATAGAGCGGTAAAGTTGGCACTGAATCTGTCGGACAGTATATTCGCAATATCTGTTGGCTCGGTGTAGGAAGTATCATTGTGCAATAGCTCAGAGCAAATCTGGGTATTGCCATGAAGATTCTTCTATAGAAGGCATTGTGGTTGTCTTTACTATCTGCTGCAATTCTGTTGTCATAGCTAGCTTTAGAGGATTTGATGAGGGATATCAACTTTTTGTTGAGGCTGATAGGGGAGTTTTTCCAGTATTGGGATTTTACCTTATTCAGCATCAGTTTCCTCCTTCTGTTGTAGAGTTTGTTTATGGCAGGGGACCACCAGATTGGCTTCCTTTTTTTGGAGGAAAGCATTTTGGTTCTATTGAGTATGGCGGGATCCATGCATTTGTGTGCATCTTTGTGCAGTGTATTGGTGTATGATTCGGTGGTCATGCAACTATTCTCCATTTGCATGGGTGTCGTGAAGTTAGCCACCTCTGTTTTTAGGAGCCCAAAGTTAGCTTTGGAGAAGTTTTTCATGGTGGTTACCTTTGCGGAGGAAGTGGGAGGGATGTGGATTTCCAAGGTGATTAGTTTGTGGTCAGATCTAACCAGAGAGGAGCTGACTGTTGGTGTAGAGCAACAGTCACCCATGTTAGTAAAGACCAGGTCAAGGATGTTGCTACCTCTAGTGGAGGTAAGAATGAGCTGGTCCAGGGCATTGGAATTAATGAACTCCAGGAAACGTTGGGCAAGTGTATTGGTACCTGAGTAGTTTTCCACGTTAATGGAGGGGTAGTTGAAGTAACCTAGTTTGAGAGTGTTAGGTTGGACCATACCTCTCAACCTGGAAACATAAAAAATCTGGACAAGGCCCATGAAAAATAGGTAGAAATCTGTATGCTGATTAACATCAAATGTGCATACATTATTACGTAACCCCACCCGCTCCAATGGAATTGTGGGATACCAACTTTAAAACGCAAACTGAAGAACAGACAACCAAAATATGACACCAGAGTCCCCCTGCAGCCATTCCAAATATCCCATTACTTGTCTGTTTTGCCCCATTTACCATAAACACTAATGTGTGCATACTAACCTGTCTATTTTGCCCCATTTACCAGAAACACTAATGTGCGCATGCTGCTTTACTTCTACAATGATTATTTGGATTTTATAGCACAATGCACAAACACTAATAGACATCTGCTAAACAAAGCTGCTAAACAAAGAAATACTGTCTCACAATGAAAATAGACTTGGGATTTAAACTGCTCTGCTCTTGAAACTCACATTCATTGAAATCACATTGAAACCCACACCACATCCAAAGAAAATGCATCTGGCCAGTGGTGGATAAAGATTACCTTTGGGCTGTTTTCAAATAATTGGCCCTTGCACACAAAACAAGAAACATACATATGTTCTTTGATACAGCTTCCTGACTTTATTAAATTATATTCCTTGTATAAGGAGATCGCAGATATACCCCAGGGATTACCTCAGTGTCACTGCTCGACAGAGGCACAGCAAAATAATGGGTATAGTTCCCCATACTAAAGGGGTGGCGTAAGTCACAAAACTATGGGCTAGGCTTGTAAATGCCCTCAGGCAGATAGCCTAGTATGAACCTATGAACCTATGAACCTATAATACAGCATACTTATTAGAGCGCATTTTAAATGTATTGTTTAAAAATTTTTCCAGTAGGCAATGAAACAAAATACATGAACCAATAATGACAAAACTGCCCAATTCAGAACATGCCCATCATAAAAGTAAACTTCCACATCCACACAATATATATGTATATATATATATATATATATATATATATATATATATATATGTATATATGTATATATATATATATATATATATATATATATATATATATATATATATATATAATGACAGTAGTGTAAGCCATAGGCATCTTGCACAAACATTTTGGAAAGTTGCTAGAATAAAATGTTGTGTTACTACAATGCATTTCACTGCCAAGTCTTGAACCCAAGACCCTGTGCACTACAGTCAGAACAACATGCCACTATGCCAAATCAGCAGTTTCCTGAAAGATAGAAAGACAAACTTAAATGGCTATCATTTAGTGAATTCAGTTCTCACTTCTCACATAGCTCTCAACCTCTTAGCACAAAAACCTGGAAAAAGCCAAACATGGGGGAATACAGTCCCAAATTAGGGACAGATTTCAAATACTGATCTTATAAATTTAGACAATTGCTAGAATAAAAGGTTTTGTGTTACTATTTATTTTCTGAAGACTATGAAGTCTGAAATTCAAATGCCTGTCATTATTTAGTGAATTCAATCATTCAGTGATTTACCACAAAAATCCTGAAAACCACAGATTTTATAAGGAACAGATCAAAAATATGAGGCATACATTTACAAGTGGTGGTGGCTAGAGACTTTAGGCTCTTTTTACTTTGTACCCAAGGTACAGGTTTTGAGCCTGAGTACCTCTAACCACACTTAAACTGGGGCATATTCGCATATGCACACACACACACACACACACACACACACACACACACACACACACACACACACACACACACACACACTGGAAATGTGTATACTGAGAGCAGGCTATGACCTGAATTGCTGTCTTATCCAATGTTAGCTGCACCTGCTCCTGAGCCTTGGCCAGTATCTGGAAGCCCAGCGGTGAGAGATGCAAGCCATCTCTGGCAAAGTCTGTTAATCATGTCATCCCAGACAAACAGATACTGGATCCCCTTAGAATAACACCAGAAACTTAGCCAATTATTGAAATCAATGAAATCATTTTGTGCTTGTACTGTGGAATCATTCTGGGTGATGGTAGGATGCTGCTCAGGGCTAGGGTCATACCTGCCTGGGCTACATAATCCGAGAGTTCCTCCATGTCCCTTTTCATGTAGTCCAGGGAGGTACATCTTGGGTCATTCCCACCCACATGCAGAATGACTGAGTCATATTTGTACCTATTGTTGAGGGACCTGAGTGCATGTGTTATGTGGCAGATCCTGGCACCTGACAGGCAGCTGACTGTTACTTTCTCCTTATTCAACCTAGTGAGTGGAACATCAGTGTGCCTCACTATTGAGTCACCTATGACTAGTGTGTTGGGTATACTGTTTTGCCTTAGGGGCTTTGGTTGAGTAGCACACTGTTTAGGAGAGTTATGTGTATTGTGGTTAGTGTTGTGTTGTGGTGGTCAAGTGCTTTTCTGCCTTGGAGGTCTCTGCTATTTGGGTAGATTTTTATTGAGAGCCTCCACAAAGTTGGGTGTGTGATTTCTATTTTTATGTGAAGCCAGTGCTGGTGAGTTTTCTGGAGGGCTATGTGTTCCATGTGGTATGGTGCAAGTGTTGACTTTCTCCTCTTGACCAGTTATTCCAGTCTTGGCTGGAGAGTGCATAGCTTCCAATTTGGATATATAAGTGCATCTCTCGCAAGTCTGAATGTTGGGAGGTAAGACGAGAGGGTTGTCGGTGTACATGAGGCAGTTGCTACATTGCCTCAGGATGCCCAAGTTCACCAGGTTAATAGGAGAAAGCACAAGGAACTGACTTTTAGACATGCCTGGAGAGGTGGGCATTAATAATAAGTACTGGATCTGTTTCCTTGTAGAATGTTTAGTGCTGGTAGCACTTTCGTGTGCTACAATAATTGCTACAAGGTCTGGTAAAGTGCTAGACTAATAAGCTATTAAAAGTGCAGGAGAGGAGAGAACTAGTAGATCTAAGGTAAAAATTGAAGAGCAGACGTTGGCACCGCTCAGATGCTTACAAACAGTCCTGCATACAGCAAGTCTGTATCTGGACTAGACTAGTTACAGGAAAGGCAGGAAACAAGCGCAAATGCGGGCTTTCACCAAAAAGTTGAGAGAGATGGATAAACTGCCCAAATAGCCAATAAACTACTGCCTTCAATCTTTCCCTTAGATCTTGCTAGTTGTTTCTTTCCTGCACTACAAATAGCCTAATAGCTTTGCACTTCAACAGGTGTATTTATTACATATTCTAGCACATCTGAGAGCCTGTGATAGCTCTCATATGTGCTAGAATACTTGATAACTAAACCTGCTGAAGTGCCTGTCCTGGTGGTCTCCAATGTTTGAGTAAATGTCTATTGAGTACCACTGTAAAGATGGGTGTGTGGTTATTGTTTGTATGTCAGTGCTGTGATACTGTGTGTTCTGGAGGGATATGTGTTCCATGTGGTGTGTGCAGGTATTGACCCTTCTCCTTTTGACCAGCTAGTGCAGTCTTTGCTGGAGAATGCATATCTTCCAGTATAGTGATATTGGGGTATCTCTCAAGGGTCTAAGTGTTGGGAGTTTAGAGGAGAGGGTTGTCTGTGTACATGAGGCAGTTTCAACAGTGCCTCAGAATGCCAAAGTGCACCAGGTTAATAGGCAAAAGCACAGAGAATTGCACTTTAATCATGCCAGGATGGGTGATCATAAATGCTAAGTATTGAAGCTAATTCTTTGAGGGATGACTACTGCTGGTGGCTCTCAGATGTATTAGAATACTTGATAAATAAACCTGTTGAAATGCAAAGCTTTTAGGCTATTTGAAGTGCAGGAAAGAAGCAAGTAGCAAGATCTAAGGGAAAGACTAAAGGCAGACTTACTGGCACCTGTAACAGTTCACCTCGGCTGTGCAGTTATCAGCACCTTTGGCCAGTTATCAACCCAGTAAGCTCTGTAGTGTGTATGGTAACTGTGTAACACTATAGTACACATAGCTAGATAGGCAGGGCTTCTAATCTCAATACCGGCAAGTGTTTGTGTGTGTGTGTCTGTGTCTGTGTCTGTGTGTCTGTGTGTGTGTGTGTGTGTGTGTGTGTGTGTGTGTGTGTGTGTGTGTGTGTGTGTGTGTGTGTGTGTGTGTTTGTGTGTGTGTGAGAGAGAGAGAGAGAGAGAATCATGTACTGTCTGGGTTATACAATTTTGATTTGTGTACCACCCTGTAAGTGTCCCATAACTCTACTTACTTGGGACTAGGAGAACTCATGTAAGCTCCATGGTGCATCTGATAACTGCATAACAATGTAGTAGAAATAACTAGATAGGCTGGAGTTCTAATCTCAGTACTGGCAACTGTATATGTGTGTGTGTGTGAGAATCATGTACTGTCTGGATTATGCCATTTTGATTTGTGTACCTACCTGTAATTGTCCCATCACCCTACATTTCTAGGCCTGCTGATGTCATTTACCTTAGAAGTATCTTGAGACTAGGGGTAATCCTGTAAGCTCTGTGGCGTGTCTGATAACTGTGTAACACTATAGTAGGCATAATTAGATAGGTAGGGGTTCTAATCTCAGTACTGGCAACTGTATGGGTGTGTGAGCGTGACAGTCGTACTGTCTGGGTTATGCCATTTTGATTTGTGTACCACCCTTTAATTGTCCCATCACCCTACTTTTCTAGGCCTGATGATGTCATTCACCTTAGAAGTACAATGGAACTAGAGGAACTCATGTAAGCTATGTAGCACATCTGATAACTGTGTGACACTATAGTAGACATAATATAGGTAGGGTTTCTAATCTCAATACTGGTAAGTGTATGTGGAATCATGTGCTGTCTGGGTTATGCCATTTTGATTTGTGTACCACCCTGTAATTGTCCCATCACCCTACTTTACTAGGCCTGCTGATGTCAGTCACCTTAGAAGTACCTTGTGACTAGAGGAAATCATGTAAGCTCCGTGGCGCATCTAACTGTATACCACTATAGTAGACCTAAGTAGATAGGTAGGGGTTCTAATCTCAATACTGCTAAGTGTGTGTGTGTGTGTGTGTGTGTGTGTGTGTGTGTGTGTGTGTGTGTGTGTGTGTGTCTGTGTGTGTGTGTCTGTGTGTGTGTGTGTCTGTGTGTGTGTGTGTGTGTAGATCATATCCTGTTTGGCTGATAGCATTTTGACTGGTGTACCATCCATGCCTGTTTACCACCTCCCAATGGCATTACTGTATATAGTGTGGTAATGGCAAATGCAGCATGTTAAACCATTGTGTAGGCCATTCCAGTCCTCTGTACAGATGTCTATGGAATATTCAGATGTTTAGGTTCATATGTGTGTACTAGGCTAGAGGATTACCCTGGCATTGTGCCACCTGACATTATTTCCCAGTGCCTCTATGGAGTAGAGCCACTGCAGTGATCCCCAGGGTGAATTCTTTATTTCCCATCCATTCATCAAGATTTCTCTTGAAGAGGACCAGTGAGGTGCTCTGTTTGACATGTATGGGATGTCTAGACCATAGCATGGGCAGTCCCTGGGTTGTGAACCCATCCCTCTGGCATGGCCTGTTGCTTGTGGTAATGAGGTTGAGGTCTCTGGAGCATGTGGTGTGGAGGGATTGGGATATCTTTGGATGTAGCATTTCTAACAGAACTGGATCAGACATGGCTTTGTAAGTCAAGCAGAGATCACCTTTAAGTAGGCAATATGAGACAGATAATAGTTGGAGTGTTTTGAGTCTGTCCATGTAGGACAACTGTTTAAGGCCTAGGATCATCTTTGTGAGGTATGTTTGTAGTATCTCCAGTTGTTGCAGGTGTCCATTGAGATACATACGAAATGGGGCATTGTACTCGATGATTGGCCTAATGAGGGAAGATTAGAGGGAGATAATGACCACCTACTTCCTGGATGCAAAGCCATTAGTAATCAGATGTGCCACATAGAAGGACTGCCTGACCCCAGTGGCAATGTGGTGGTCAAAAGGGAGATTGCTGTCAACCTGTGTTGACAGATCTTTTATAATGCCTTCTGTGTTCAGTGAACTACCATCAATGTGGTAATTTATGGGAACTGAGTTTTTCCCAAAGGGGATGCTGACACATATTTGGCCATTGAACTTCAGGCCATGCTTCTGACAGCATACTTTGGTCTCACTGAGGCCTTTCTGCTGGATGTCAACATCACTTGGGTAGTTAATAATAGCTCCCAACATGCAGTTGTCTGCGAACTTTGTCAACCAGAGTACCTTTGTGATGGCCTGGACTTCAGAGAAGTAGATACCAAACAGGAGAGGACCCAGGACTGAACACTGTGGGACCCCACTCATGACTGGTCAGCAGTCTAACTTGGAGTCAGCTACTTTCACACCGTGGGTTCTATCTGTGAGACAGTCTGCAACCCACCTAGTGATATAGGGGTTGATGCTTACCTTAGTGGGTTTTCTATGACTCCAGTGTGGAGAATGTTATCAAAAGCCTTGGACAGATCAAGGTAGGCTGTATGACCACCTTGACATCATCCAGAGCTCTGGTGACTGACTCAAATAAGTTAACCAGTTTGATCAAGCATGATCTACCCTCCACCAAACCAAACTGTGTGGGATCCAGAGTTTGGAGATTCCCTATATCCTTGTTTATTAGGTCCATGATGATGTGTTCCATAGCTCTGCATATCAGACTCATCAGGATAATGGGGTGATAGTTTCCCGGGTCTGTAGTCACTCCTCCTTTGTGGAAAGGGATGATTGTTCCTTTGTGGAGAGGGACAATTTAGCAGTGCGTCATGTGGTAGGGACAAAGCCTGAGGTAAGGCTGTGATGGAGCAGGGCACACAGGTGTGGTGCCAGGCCACTCTGTAGTTCATGTAGAACACAGCCAGTGATATTGTCAGGTCCCATAGAAGATGTTTTCCTGGCCTTGGACAGTGCTATTTTAATATATGCGGCAGTAATACTGGGGATCTTGCAATCTACTGGTATTGTGATTGGTCCTTTGGGGAGGGGGAGAGAGGGGTAAGGTTGGCACTGAATCTGTTGGGCAGTATATTGGCAATATCTGTTGGCTCATTATAAGAGGTACTATTGTGCAGTAGCTCAAAGCGCATATGGGTATTGGTGTGGAGATTATTTACATAACTCTATAAGACCTTGTGTTTGTCTTTACTATCTGCTGCAATTCTGTTTTCATAGCTAGCTTTTTGTTGAGGCTGATAAGGGAGTTGTTCCAGTCTTGGGACTTCACCTTATTCTGCATCAGCTTATTTGTTCTGTTGTCGAGTTTGTGTATGGCAGGGGACCACGAGATTGGCTTCCCGTTTTGGAGGACAGCGTCTTCGTTCTATTGGGTATGGCAAGATCCATGCATATGTGTCTGTGTTCATACAGTGCATTGGTGTATGATTTGGTAGTCATGCAACTATTCTCCATTTGCATGGGTGCCATGAACTTAGCCACCTTTGTTTTAAGAAGGCCATGGGGGCAGTGGGAGGGATGTGGATTCCCAAGGTGATTAGTTTGTGGTTGGATCTAACCAGGGAAGATTTGACTATTGGTGTAGAGCAACAGTTGCCCATGTTAGTAATGACCAGGTCAAGGACGTTGCCACCTGTAGTTGGGGTACAAATGAGCTGGCCCAGGGCACTGTAATTAATGAATTCCAGGAAACATTGGCCAAGTGTATTGGTACATGAGTAGTTTTCCCAGTTAATGGAGGAGTAGTTGTAGTCACCCATTAAGAGTGTTAGGTTGGACCCTAATATTCTCCTGGGTGCTTATGAATGAGGAGTGTGAGTCCTGGGACATGGTCCAGGACCCATAGTAGGCTATAACCTGATTCGCTGTATTACCCAATGTTAGCTGCACCTGCAGTATTTGTGATGCATTATGTTGGGCTACCAGTGTGGAGGTGTGCGCATCATTTATGAGTACAGAAACACCACAGCCTTGGGAGCTTTGGTCCAAGTTCCTGGGCTGAAAGGTGTGGAATGAGGTATAGCCTGCTAGTGCAGTGGTGCTTTCCAATGCTTTGAACCAGGTCTCTGTTACAGCACTAATGCTGTTGTTTGCCATTTTAAGGAGTGCTTCGAGTGAGTACATTTTGAGAGTTACACTTCTAGCTGTGAGCAGCATGATCCTCAGATAGCAGTTGTTTGTAGCTGTTATGGTGGTAGTTTGGTCTTTGGTACACAGCCTAAACAAGGCACTATAGGGGTGGCAAGAGTCTTGGTCAGTATCCAGAAGGCCAGGGGTGATGGATGCAGGCCATCTCTGGCAAAACATCAAGGTCTGTCAATCATGTCATCCCAGGCAGACAGACACTAGGCCCTCTTGGAATGACACCAGAAACATAGCCACTTATTGAAATAAGTCATCTTCTCCTTGTACTGTGGTATCATTCTGGGTGATGGTAGGATGCTGCTCAGGGCTAGGGTCATATCCGGCTGGGCTACATAATCCAAGAGCACCTCCAAGTCTGTCTTCATGTAGTCCAGTGAGGGACATCTCAGGTCATTCACACCCACATGTATAATGACTGAGTCATATTTGTACCTGTTGTTGAGGGATCTGAATGCATGCGTTATGTGGTGGATCCTGGCACCTGACGGGCAGCTGACTGTTACTTTCTCCCTATTCATCCTAGTGAGTGGGACATCAGTGTGCCTCACTATTGATTCACATATGACTAGTGTGTTGTGCATGCTGTTTTGCGTTAGCGGTTTTGGTTGAGTGGCACACTGTTTAGAAGAGTTATGTGCATTGTGATTGGTGTTGTGTTGTAGTGGTTGACTGCATTTCTCCCTTGGATTCCTCTGCTGTTTGGGTAGATTTGTAATGAGAACCTCCACGAAGGTGGGTGTGTGGTGTGTGTTGTTATGTGCAGGAAGTGCTGGTGTGTGTTTTGGAGGGATAGGTGTTGCATGTGATGTGGTGCAACAACTAGTCCAGTTTTGGCTGGACAGTGTGTGGCTTTCAATTTGGGTATATAAGTGCATCTCTCGCAAGTCTGAGTGTTGGGAAGTAAGAGGAGAGTGTTGTCAGTGTACATGAGGCAGTTGCTATATTGCCTCAGGATGCCCAAATTCACCAGGTTAATAGGAGAAAGAACAGGGGAATGACCTTTACACATGCCTGGAGGGGTCAGCATTGCTAATAAGTACTTGAACTGTTTCCTTGTAAAACATTTAGTGCTGGTAGCACTTTTGTGTGCTACAATATTTGCTACAAGAAGTCTGGTAAAGTTCTAGAGTAATAAGTTAGTAAATGTGCAGGAGAGGAGAGAACTAGTAGATGTAAGGGAACAATTGAAGAGCAGACCCTTGGAATCTCTCAGAGGCTTACAAACAGACTTGGTTACAGCAAAGCTGTATATGGACTAGACTAGTTAAAGGAAAGGCAGGAAACAAGTCTAGACCTTTTATTTTATTTTATTATTTAGGCAAACTATATGTGGTCTGTGTCCCTTAACAATGCCCATGTATGTGATAGTGTTGCCTAATTGTCCATAGTGAGGGTAGTAACACAAATGTCAGCATCATACCTGCCTGAAACATCACGGTGATACAATATCTGCTACACTGTCACTAGTCCAGGCCTGTAGGAGTAATACATGACTCCACATCCTATGTGTGGTGGGTCATCTCACCATCCATGTAGGCATTCAAAACATTATAAGATGTAGTGTGTTATGTCTCATGTTTATAATCTATGTGGGGCATGTAATGTGTATGTAGTACAGTACATAATGGTGGAAATGTAGGTTTACTAATCTGTGTGTTGTCACCTGTGTTGATGTTACTTTGTGCACATCCCAAGTGTCAGTCCTTACTGTGTGTATGCCAAGGATATATCCATTTTATCTCACTGTTCCACCTGGTGGACTTAGGGATACATACCACAGACCTGTCATGCACAGTATCATGCATGCCCTCATCAGTTGCACCAGGGTTGAGTGTATGGTAAAGACATTGCTGGGCCAACAGGTGTTGACAGGTGAATCTGTTGCAGTTAAAGTAATGGCTACGTTTGTGAGGGACCTGCTGACAGTACTGCAGTAACCTCTTCTGTAAGTATGAGCCTGGGGTAGTACACAACACTCAGCTGATATGTCTGAGGGTTACCTGTCTGTGGCAAGGGGTATGTATGCAAGGTGACACTGTCTGACAACAGTGTCCATCACACACTGTGGCATGCATACACACCTGGTACATGTACATATGAAGGTGTACCTTGCCTATGACATGGTCAGTGTATCCCTAGTCTGACATACTCCCTCTTTGGAATGTCTGCAGGGCCACAGCCTACAGACACACAGACACCTATGATACAAACAGAATACAACATGCCAGACTACATTCAATCAGTGGTACTAACAGCAATAATGCATGCTGGCTAATAAGGTACATACACCTGTATGTGTACCTATAAGAAATGCAAGCAGACAGCACCTTACATAGGATTGCATACCTACACTGTTTTATATTCATCCTGTGCATCAGACCCATATTAGCATATCCCTGCATCGATGGTATGGATGACAGGGATGTGGCACAGGTATCATCATGTGCACAGGGTGTTGTGTGGGTTTTCCAGAGGCCTAGGCTGGGCCATACAATTGACATCATGTGTGTGTGTTTGGAGGAGTATCCAAAAATGGGCTGTGCAGAGCTGCTGTGCGTGTCTGGAAGTGATCTGCTTGTGATACAGATATGTGTGTATATGTATACATGCAGTCACACTATGTGGCAGCCCTACACAAGGTCATGTTGGACAGCTGTGGACCGTACATGGCAGGATGTCCAGGTCACCGTCCCCAAACACAGACATGGGAACTGGTTCTGCCAGGGGTATTACTGGCACCACCAGTCTCAAGGCTAGATGCAGTACTCCTTCCTGATGATGACAGCTGTCCACTGGATCTGTGCCCCTGACAGGACTAGACAAGATCATGTGGCCATGGCCTGCTCCAGTATGATGTGGATGGCAACCCCCCTTTGGTAGTACTGGTGTCACTGCCACAAAGACAAGGTGCACGGCCCCATACATTCTCAGCTGTTGTTGATGATGACCTACATCCATGTGGCTGATGCTCACATCCCACCACATGCTTTAGCACAGACATGCCATTGTCAAGGATTGCCAAGGTCTCACCCCAGCATCTATTAATGACCTCAGTATTTTGACATCTGGACCCAACAAGGTCACGTATGTCACCACGTTCATCAGGGAGAGTTGCATACACCACCCTGAGTATTTATGTGTTGTGGCATTCACTGTGTGCTTGTGCTCCATGACAGCCTGGAACATGTGTCTGGTGACTCCTTCTGTGGCACTTGCAACAGTGGCCCAAGGAGCAGCATTCCTCCTGCAAGCACCCCTGTCCACCCATCTGTGTGGGACCTTGCTTGCACACTCTCTATGACCAGTGTCTACATTCACACCTGCCATAGTCATCACACTAGCCTGTTCAATGCCACCATTTGCCAACTGTACATCATTTGTGGCCACTGGTAATGGGGTATGTGTGGGCATTGTCACTGTGTGCAGCAATGGTGTGCACAAGAGTTGGATGCCAACTAATGGCGCAGATTCAGCTTCTGACAACCCCACCTGTACCTCACTATTCCTATCATCATTGTCAGAGTCTGCAGAGATAACAACATCATTTTCCAAAACGTGGGGAACCCAAACCCCATCGCCACTTGTGAGGGGAAGACAATATATGTACATTAACACCTGCACTTTGATGTTGGCTCGTACACACATGCACACACACATGCGCATGCATGCACACACACACTCACACAGACACACACCCACATACACACTTACAGGTGAGGTGGCACAAATCTGTTACACAGACCACACATTGCCCACATGGTGACATGTATGACACACTGCCCTCAACATCATGCATCGCAGCCAGTTTTACTACATGTAAATGACAATATAAAGCTCTGGGATATATGGCTAGTGTCAGTATGTGATGACTGTTCCCCAGCACAGACTACACCCATGTACACATCATTGCTGTTCACCTGTATAGCACAGTGGCAAGTACTACAGCACATACCTCACAGCTGTACATATCCTCACAGGATGTGTAGAAGTCTGGCTCATATGTTTGCACCATTTCTCACAGCCCCTGTGTTTCTCTGATACATAAGTGGGATGATTATGAGGAGTGACATCACTGATTAATGACATACATGTGAGTGTCAGACCTCCAAACCAGCAGTGAATGTATGGTCACACAATTCCTGTTACACCATCAACCTTTTAAACTTACAGTGGATATGATAAGTATACACAACCCTGTTAACATGCCATGTTCTTGTAATATACAAGATGAGACCACAATGATGCATCCAAATATGTTTCCCAACTTTCATGTGACATATGACCTGTGCAATCCAATCGATAAGCAAACACGTGTTACATGTAAAATATAATGACTGCAATATGTACAATATGGTGATTGCATAAGTGTGCACACCCTTACAATGATACATTGTTGAAGCACTTTGTAAGTGGCTTACAGCATTCACTCTTCTTGAGAAGGTGTCTATCAGCATGGCACATCCTGACTTGGCATTATTTGGCAACTCTTCCATGCAAAGGTCACCCAAATCTGTCAGATTGCAAGTGCAGCTCATGTGCACATCCCTCGTTGGGTCACACTGGGGTTTTCTATCTGGTGTAGATCTAGGCTCTTACTGGGCCAATCCATAACCATGCATGTGTTCAGGTGGAGCCATTCTTAGGTAGCTTTGGATATATGCTTCATTTCTTTCTCATGCTGAAGGCTGACACATCTCCCCTTCCTCAATGTTCTTGAAGATGCCTGATGGAGTTTGGGCAGATGTGGGTGTTATTTTGAAATGTTCAGAATTCCCACCAACATGACAACAAGCACTGTTCTGGCTTCGGAATTGGATCCCCACAGCAGGTCACTGCCACCAGTGTGATTCACCATGGGGATATTGGTCTCCAGGTTATGAGAGGTGTTGCTTGTTACCACACATACCTTTTGATATTGTGGCAGTGAGGTTGATCCATTTTCTCATTACACCATAACACATTTTCACATCTGCCTTTGGGAGATGTCATGTGCTGTATTACAATTTGCATCCATCCCTGGATGTTTTCTGTGTGGGGAAATCCTTCCATCTTCTGACCCTAACCCATAGGCCAGACATATGCAGAATACAGGAGAGTGTTCTCACATGTAGTACACAACACCAGTACTAGCAGAAGATTCTTGCAACACCCTTGTTGTTGCTGTATATCCCCTGGCAACCTCCCCGACCAGGTCTTGACATGTGGTGTCATCATTTTTGGAGGGACGTCAGGTTCTTTTCAACAGCACTGTTGTCCCATATTCAATCCACCTTTTGACAACTGTCTCCACTGTGTTCCATGGTTTATGCAATGCTGTGGTGATGATGTTCTACCCTACTCTTGACTGATAACTTTCAAATATGAGATCCCTTTGCTGCTTTGTAAGCTGTCTGCAAGCCATGGCTGTTGCTGTTGAAGGCAACTGAGCACAAGTCATGATTATCCCACTTGGACAGGAGACTGTCATTTGGTGTTACTCAGAGTGCCTTTACTAATGGCAGGTGTGTACCCAAGCAGACTGTATGCTGTCAGTAAATCACAAGCTGCTGCATTAACATATTATTTGAAGGGTCTTCACACATATGCATCCAGCTTATTGGCTGTCAGGTTTGTATACTCCATATTTGGTGACCAATAGATTGGTTGGTTTTACAGGTGAATTGTTCGTGTCATAGGTCACACTACAGTTTGGAAAAGGTGTGGGCTGATATATTGTGGTCTCAATTTGTATATATATCACAAACATCTGGCATCATAACAGGGGTGTGTACCCTGTTTATATCCACTATATGACAGTAATGTTTCACACATGTCCCTACCTTAGGCCATTTGTCAACCATTTTGTTGGTCTCTGTCCAGAGGTCTTGCACTGAAAGGGCTTTAGGTATGCTACAGGGATGTTACATTCTCTTCAGATTGGCCCCTGTGGTGACCACTGTGATGCAATGCAGTTAACCCCAACACAAGTGAACATACATATAAAGCAATATGGCTATGAGTGGCAGTTGTGTGCATGGTACATTGCATGGCCTTCATATGCCTGGGGTACTGGCAAACCATAACAGAACAACTGCATACTCACCAGCTGCAGGCTGCCATCCCACATGCAGACCAGAGGGGCCTAGGTAGCTGGGGGAGGGAATTATTGTCACAGACCCACATATGGCATTGGTACAGGATGGATGCAGCATGTCAGCACATTTACAGTACAACCCCTGATATTGCACAATTTGCTGTCCTTCACCATAGATGTGCATGTCTATACATTAGAAAACCCCATCCACAACTGTAATCTGACCTGACACATGCACATCTACAATTACAAGTATGTCTGCTACACTAGTCTAGTAATCTACACTGGGGCCTTACCTGCACACTCCTTGTCCCTTGTCTGGGTGTCATCCACCTCCAGTATGTGTGGGGGTCTGTACTCTGATGTTGTACTGAGATGGGTGCCCCAAGGTACCTGGGGAGCTCCCCAGTGGGTGTTAGTGGGGCTGCAAAGCCAGGCTCACACCTGTGGCTGTGTGGTCCATGGTCGCTGCAGCAGCTCTTTGCTGGGCATGGCATATGAGGTCACTTTCACAATGCCGGGCCTGCTCGTATGTACATGTGTACAGGCCAACATCATTTAACCTGTGGAAAGGGTTGTCCCACTGGCCGGTCCTCTCCTGCAGATGTTGCTGACTCCAGCCAAACATTATTCATGGTTCTGTAGTATGGCTTCTATGACTATATTTGTCTCAGCCACTGAGAAAGTTGACCTTTGCTAATGTGAAATTGCACCTGGAAGACATAAAAATGGAGACACATCACAGAACCTCATACATTTGGCAACAGTATGTTCAGACCCTGCACAGCTACATTGAATAGCAGTAGCCACCACTCACACCCACACCATACCCCTGTAATGTATCATCACTGTATCTGCTTGCATTGCACTGCTGCTCCTGAAGTGTCATATTTCCCCCGGTGAGGGCTAGTTAATTTCCTACTCCTGTACTCCTCATTCATGTCTGTGTCAAGGGATGACATTGTCCATCTTCCATGCAGATGGGGTGTGGATGGTGCCAAGGCTTGGTGTGACTACAGTGTGTAATGGATCTGGGAGCACATGCCTGAGTTCATGTAGGATGCAGACAGGGATGTTATCAGATGCCATGGATACTAATGTCTGTTGCCTTTCAGTAGGCAATATGTACCTGCTCACTGTTGTTGAGGGGAGGGGTGTTGGTGCTGTGCATATCCAGCTGTACAGCTGCTGAGCCAGGGGGGTGATGTTTACCCTAAACCTATCTGCAGCAGGTTGCCTATAGCTATGGTGTGTGTGTATGTGGTCTGATTAGCCACCATTACAGGCTGGGTTGGTTTGTTGCCTCAAAGATAGCAGACGTATGTGAAGATGGGCTTGTGAATGGCCTTGGTGGATGTGTCCAATATGTTCTCATAGTTAGCCTTACACTACTCCACCTGTGACCTTATATGCTTGATCAGACAAAGGCTGACTTGATGCCAAGTTGGTGCATGCTTCTGATTTGCCCTGTATGGCCAATATAGGAACCAAGTCTGTGGTTTGTGTATTGCTGCTGTCCACCACAGGCATTCAGCCTACCTTTTGGGGGTTGATGTTGACCTTTTGGGTATTGCTAAGGCTATTACGCTATGTAGGTGCCCAAATAGTATTGTGTTGTGGGCCTGGACACAGCTGCTAGTTCCAGCATATGGGATCCCCTTCATGTGGGCCTTGACTATGCGGGGGACATTACAGAGTTGTGGGGGCTACAGCTTCACAGACAGTAGGTGGAAATACCTCACAGAACAGGACATGTGAAGACAGCCCAACAACATGGGGAGGCAAAGCTCCAGAATTTGGTACAAATTGTATGTCATTACTGCTGTTATACACATGGGGAGTTGCTATATTGACAGGGTTTGCCTGGACATGCATTTAATGGGTGACTTGACATCTGACAGTGATATGCCTCTGATATACCTTTCAACTGGCATATTGTCCACACACTGGCTAGATGTTTGCCTATTATGCTAGATCTGTTCCTCGAACAACATATGTTTTTGTTGGGTTGGTAGGATAATGTGAGGATTGTAGTCAGTAAGTGCTGTAATCCATTGGTGTTCCAGACATCACATCCTTCAGGGATGTGATGTTACAACAATACGTGTAACAGCAGCTACTGTTTCAGTTTGTAACACCATTATGTGTGATATGTTTCTCTTTCCAGCCCCCTGTCCCACAAGTATGCAATGCATTGTCCACATGTCCTGTACTATGAGGTGCAGAGGTATGGCATATCAGTAATTACCAACTGCACTCCAGTTATCATGTCAATTATCTGGGAGACTCCTGGCCATGGTATGCAGCGGTGGCCAAGGTGGCGGGTCCACATCCTGGAAATTCTGTGGAAATCTAGACATATGACAGTTATGTCTGTCTGGCCATTGTGAACAGACTGCCAAGATTGTGTAGCAGTGTTGTGTGTATATGATTGTTGGGCTGGGTAGGGAGAGTAGCAGCTGTGAATGCCATAAATCCTTTACCTATCTGACTCTGCACACTTCTTCAGCTGCTGGTGGTCTATCAGGTCCATCTGCTTGTAGGGGCTGACTGTGAAATGTCATGTAACACCTCAGGGTTCCCAGTACACTGTGAATTGGCATGGTATATGTAAGGGTACTTTGTGAGTGGTAAACGGTATGTGGTTGCTCACACAGTATTATACTGTCATGTTTAGTTTGCTTACTGGTATGTCACAATGTGGTTGTGCTGCAGTTTTTTGGGGTATGCACTTTCACACCAGTGTCTGTTTTCCACTAGTGTTACATCCTTGTAGTGCCTGTTATATTTGCTAATGCATGTGTACTGCCCCAGAGCTGGATCTGGGTAGTGTTATGTCAGTCTGATTGTAATCTGGACATTGCTCAGTAGCTAAGTGTAGTTTTCCTAATGTTGTGTTATGTCCACATATTCAGAGGATATCCAGTTGTATGGCCAATATCTTTGGCCTGGTCCCCATGACTGTTATGTATGCATGACACATCAATGGGATGATGTGGTGATGGAGGTCAGTAACTAATGAGAAGCAATTGAGTCCTGGAATTGTGATATTTCAGTCAATATATGTTAGGACATACAGTGTTACTACATGAACGTTCTCAGCTTATCTACTGACATATTTGGGACATGTCCCTATTTTCAGGCTTTTGTCACCGGACTTTGTCAGGAGTAATCCACATTCATTGCACTAAGGGGTTCAGAACATACCTCTGCACTGCCAGATTTTTCACAGGATGGCTGGATGTTTGGACCATACTTTTGTTCAGTCCCACAATTTATTTCAGTTTGTCTAGTAAATCACGGTGATGATCCAAGGATTTATGTCAGTTTATAAATTACATGACATTTCAGTTTCCCTCATCATATCCTTCAGTAATTGTCCAATGAAACACACACTGTTGCTGTAACCCCCCCCTTTAGAGTCTCTGTACAGGTTCCTTGCACAGGTTGAGAGGGATGGTTCTGAGATATAACTGCACTGCATGTTATACACACGCACACACACACATATATATATATATATATATATATATATATATATATATATATATATATATGGTTTCAATTCAGAACACGGAGAAACACATACAAGACAAAGGATAGCACTTTTCACCAAGCATGGGCAGGGGGGCAAGCCCCCCTGCACCCCCACACCCCATGCTAATTAAATATATAAACTCCAAGATTGCACTCCACAGAAAACATGGCAAACATACCATCACGTGTTCATGACTGCCTGTTGTAACCTTATTGACATTCCCTTTTAACTTGCTATACTACAACATAACTCATGATAGTGTACTGAAGTGCAATCTTGGAGTTGATATATTTAAGTAGCAGGGGGTGAGGGGGCACAGTGGGCCTTGCCCCCCTGCTTATATTTGGTGGAATGTAATCTGGTTTGTGTTCTCTATAGTCAGTATATGTATCCTGTTTATTTTCAGTCTTTTGGGATTCAGGATTTTGAGTTTTCAGGATTTTGGGCTTTCAGATTATGAAGTTTTATGAAATTCAGGAATGTGATATTTCAGGATTCTGAAGTGAAACCATATGTATATATATGTATATATAAATATGTGTGTGTATATATATATATATATATATATATATATATATATATATATATATATATATATATATATATATATATAATTTTCCTTCCTTTATATGTAGATCTATATTGTAACTTGCATTTTCATATATATATATGTTTCATCAGACATATAGATATATATATATATATATATATATATATATATATATATATATATATATATATATATATATATAGGTGTGTGTGTGTGTGCGCATATGTCTATACACAACACATGAAAGGTTCCACAAAGCTTTCTCCCTAATGTCGTATGCCTCTATGGGATGATATGTTTGAAAAAGCAACATTAACTTCTACAGCTCAGCTGGTGTGGTGGTACATTCCTCTAACTATAGTGTTCGGGGCCTTGGGTTCAATATTTGGGACTGTTGTTTTGTTTTTTTTTAATGTTAAATGACCTGAATGCAGAATGTGTTCTTTAAAGTACTATTATTTATCACAGCTCAGATAGTGTAGTTGTATGTTGCTGTGATTGTAGGGGGCAGCTTCCTGGATTTGAAACTTGGCAGGGCTGACTATTTTGTTGCTGGGCAGAACAAGGTCTGATGGATACAGACTGATTAAGGCACATTTATGCATATTATACTTATAATGCTATATTATAGCAATAACCCACGTCTGGGTGTGGGTAATGCTGGATTTACCCACGGTTGGCATGGTTTGGTCCCGAAAGCCCGAGGGACCAAACAGCCAACCGTGGGTAAATCCAGCATTACCCACACCCAGAAGTGGGTTATTGCTATTATACAATGACATTATTTAAGAAAATAAATAATTACTTTTCTTAAATAATGGCATTGTATAATGCCTCTTTACTGCCCTTCCGCAGCTGTCTGGTATTCTGCGGCAGTTCTGATGTACTGCGCATGCCTCGCAGTACATCAGAGTTGTGGGCAAAAGCAACGGAGAACGCAAGATCTCCGCTTTTTTAAACTGTCTCGCTATGTTAAATGGGTTTAACATAGCGAGACAGCTAAAATAAGCAACGGATATCTCCGTTGCTTATTTAAAGCTGTCTCACTATGTTAAACCCATTTAATATAGCGAGACAGCTTTAAAAAAACAGCAACGGAGATCGCAAGATCTCCGTTGCTTTTTACACTATTAAGTCGCTATGTTAAAGGAGTTTAACATAGCGAGACAGTAAAAAGCAACGGAGATCTCCGTTGCTTTTTAAACTGTCGCTATGTTAAACTCTTTTAACATAGCGAGACAGTGTTTTATACTAACGGAAAAAGTCCGGGCGACCGGACCTTTTTCCGTTAGTATATTGAGGGATTTACAGCGGGCACGCTGGTTGATCTGGCCAATCAGCGCGCACGTTTTAGGGGAGGCATTGTATAATTAAGCAATAACCCACGCCTGGGTGTGGGTAATGCTATATGGTGTGGTTTGGTCACAAGTGCGAAGCCCGAGTGGCCAAACAAAGACAACCATGGGTAAATCCCACACCCAGAGGTGGGTTATTGCTATTATACAATGACATCATTTAAGAAAAAAAAAACTTACTTTTCTTAAATAATGGCATTGTATAATGCCTCTGTGCTGCCCTTCCTCAGCTCTCCGGTATTCTGCGGCAGTTCTGATGTACTATGCATGTGTATGCTTACGCAATACATCAGAGCTGTGTGTGGAAGCAACTGAGAAATGAAGATCTCTGTTGCTTTTTAAAAGTGTCTCGCTATGTTAAAAGAGTTTAACATAGTGAGTTAGCTTTAAAAAAACAACGGAGATCTTCCTTTCTCCATTGCTTTTTTTTAAGCTATCTCACTATGTTAAACCTGTTTATCATAGCGAGATTACAGCAATGGAGCTTTTCCATTCTCCGTTGCTTTCTAAAAAAAAAAAAAAAAAAAAAAAAGACATATTAATGGAAAAAGTCTGGGTGATCACACCTTTTTCCAGTAGTATCAGTCTGATTTACAGTGGGCACGCTGACCAATCAGCATGCACGTTTTGGAATATTGTTGGGGGTTCATTGTATAATTAAGCAATAACCCACAGCTGGGTGTGGGTAATGCTGGATTTACCCGCAGTTGATGTGGTTTGGTCACAAGGGCAAAGACCGAGTGACCAAGCAATGCCAACCATGGGTAAATCCAGCATTGCTCACACCCAGCCTTGGTTTATTGCTATTATACAATGACATTATTTAAGAAAAACAATACTTATCTTTCTTATATAATGTCATTGTATCATGCCTCCGTGCTGCCCTTCCACTGTTTTCCAGTATCCTGGGGCATTTCTGATGTACTGCACATGCATAAGGGATGTGTTCCCACACTTACACAGTACGTCAGTGCTGTGCAGAGGTGGGAATGGTGATGGGGAGATCTCCATTGCTTTTTTAAACATATCTTGGTATGTTATACGAGTTGAAGAACTCATATAACATCCTGAGATATATTAAAAAAGCAAGAGAGATCTTCCTTTGTCTGTTGAAAAGACGATCTCCATTGCTTTTTTTAATGATAGCTCGCAATGTTCTATGAGTTCTTCAACTCGTAACACATAACAAGATATGTTAAAAAAAGCAACGGGAATCTTCATTTCTCCATCATTGCTATGTCTGCAGACAAGAAAAAAAAAGAAACAGGAGATATACAAATGGAAAATGTCCAGGCAACCAGACCTTTTTCCTTTAGTATACTCTCAGATTTACAACAGGCACTCTTTTGGGCTGGCCAATTAGCATACTCATTTTTGTATGTTAATGGCCAGTCATTGTATAATATAACATAAAGATTTACGCACACATTACAATTTTACATTAACCTTCCATGACATCCTCCTATGTGCTTTCATTACATTATATTCTTGTGTGACTATACTGTATGGGGCACGTGTGTTTATTTGGGAGGTTTCACATCTTTTCTACACTGACATCTCACTTTTAGAACTGCTACACTACCCTGGTTGACAAAAATAGTAGCTACAAAGATTTAAGTTTACTAAACTAATTTTAACACTACTTTCACATGAGAACATAATTTGCCTGTCTTGGGACTTGAACCATGAATGCCTGCATGTAAAGCTGCAACTCTAACCACTATATTATGTTGGCTTGGAAACTTCACCTGTCTATTTTCATTTAGCTCCTATGGGATGTTTAAGCTGTGATATATACATCCACTTAGCTACACCTAAACATTCCTTATGGCATTAAAAACAAGGATATATTATTAGGTATTGTGATGTTCTGACAACTACTTGGGACTGTATTTGTGACATAATGGCAATGATTGGGCTTTCAGGATTCTGTGCGTGTTTCATGCTGATGCATGACATGTTCTCTATGGACTTTCTTGTTTTTGTGGGGCTGTGCTTGTGCTTATTTACATTTGGGTGATTTATCCCCTGTTATGTGTGCATACCTCTCAACCTCTTAGAACAATAAATCTGGACATAGCCATAAATAAAAGTGGGACAATATTGCTCTTGCCAACTTAGAAAGTTAATAGAATAACAGGTTTTGCATTGGCATGAATTTTCTGAAGGATATAATGTCTGAGGCTCACATGTCTCTCATTTTCCAACGTCTGACTTTAATGATTTTACACTAATTTGCCAGTAAACCATTCTTTTATGGAGAATGGGCCAAATATATGAGGCTAAAATCTGGCATTCTGTAAGAATCTGTACGGTTGAAGGGTATGTGTGTGAATTTGCTCACATTTCCTGCTTCTGCAGGATGCAGAAGTGCCTTGCGGTGCTTTAGCAATACAGGGTGTGTGTCACAGAAGCTGTGACACACCCAGTGGTGGCTGGTGACTTCAAATTAAAGGAGGGCTGCAGGAGACAGCTGAATGGGTGTGGCCAATGGGAATGGGTGTGGCCAATGAGAAAGGGGGTGGAGCTATGTTCAAAACCACAACAACTTGAACTTTAATTAAATACGCTGCCCTGGGTGCCAAACAGTCATTACGAGAGTCCAATCAAGACAAAATGAAGTGTAGAAGAAAAAAAATATTTCAATGCATTGGCTACATGACAACTTACTTAATATCCAGATGGAAACAGGTTGTGAGGCATGAAAAAATAAATTACTTTTTAAATACATTACTGGAATGCCAGTCAAAATCAAGTATACAAAAACAAGTAGCACTCAACTCAAACTACTACTCCTTGCACTGCAGTTCTAATTATAATTTATATTCAGCTTTATAAAATTACCAAGTAACATGCTGAAAGTAGCAATCTCTGTGATACCCCCACTTGTAAAAATGTTCCTTATCCAAAAAAGACCTGCTGCCTGACCCAACTATCTACTTATTTCATGGGGAAGACATGATCAAAGTAAAAAATGAACAGCAAACAAGAAGCAAGCTCAAGATATATTGCTTAAAGGATTCCTGCACAAGTTATGGACCACACATGATAGATTGGCATTCTGTTTAGTTTACGGGTAAGCCTGCAAAGATGACTGCAAGTCTCCAACAAAAGATGACTGCAAGTCTCCAACAAATGTAATGAGCTTCTGAAAATACTGTAATCCTGTCCTTTTATTACAAATACTGTCATATGCATTTCAATACCCAAGGCTTATACATTATCTAGTTATGTAAATATTCTCGGCATAGCAACAACGAAAAGGCTTTCAATGCTGGTAATTCTTTAACAGTATGCTTATTAAAGCTTACTTGCATTTTACAATCTCCGACAAGCTTACCTGATGGTCATTAAATCATTGCTACTTACGCAGAGCAACAGGGCACTGTGACAGCATGCATTTCCTGAATAATAAGAAGCATAAATCAACAGTATAAAAATATGACAGAAAACCAGAACATTCTGCAAAATCAAGGACAGATGAAAAGCCACGGTTGTACTTGTGGTCTACCTTGGATGGGGGAATACTCTGCTCACTTACACTGCATAACTGCTCCTTGCCTTTGATGGACACATCCAGAGCCACTACAATGGGGAGTGGGGTGCAACAAGTATGTCACAATTTGAAATGTCTCTGGCTGACAGTGATGGCTCTGACACTCCTACCTCTCAACTTCAGAGCAAGAAATCTGGACAAAGCCATACACAGAACTAGAAGTGGGACACAGGCCCAAGAATAAGGACAAATTTTAAATATTGCTCTTATTAACTTAGATAATAGAACAGTGGTAGGTCTTGCATTAGTACAAATTTTCTGAAGGGTATGAAATCTGAAACTCAAATGTTTGTCATTATTTTCTAACTTCAATCTTTAATGACTTGCCACTAATTTGCCAGAAAACCACAATTTTACAGACCAAAATGTGATGCAAAAATATAAAGTTGCTACACAATACAGCTGGGAACATGTCAAAAAAGGGACACATTTTTAATATTAACACTGTTAACTTGAGCAGCTAACAAAATAAGAGCATCTACATGTATTTCTGAAATAAAAGTAATCTATAACTCTGATCATTACAGTTATATATAATTGTAAACCCTCCACATTTTCTTCCAAAATTGCCATTTTGAGGAGGGATTATTAGGGAAGAGCAACATTTTGAGCCAAAATTGGGGACAACGGAGAGGTTTGGATATTCCTAATTCTACAAAGCGATTTGCACATACCTCTAAACCTCTTAATGCAGGAAATCTGGACAAGGCCAAATATTTTGGGGGAACATACAAACACTACTAAAAATTGCTCTTGTATAAACTTAAGACAGTTGATAGAATAACAGGTCTTGCATTAGCATGCATTTTTCTGAAGGTTATGGCGTCTGAAACTCAATGAATGTCATTTAGTGACTTCATTCCTAAATGATTTGCTAGAAAACCACACATTTTATGAGGAACAAACCAAAAATAAGAAGCAAATATCTATTCATTCTGCAAACATGTGGACAACTGAGAGGTATAGTTCAACCGGGGCTGTCTGAGTTTGCTACGCCCCCCTCACAAAATCATGGTCAAATGGAGCCTCCCCCCCTGCAGCCATTCCATTGTCCCATTCCTTGGTTATTTTGCCCCATTTACCATAAACACGGTAATGTGCATACTGCTTTACTTCTGGGATGATTTAGATTTCATTTGAAAGTTTTATTTTGCATTTTACAGCACAAACCCTAATAGATATCTGTTAAACAAAGCAATGCAGTCTCACAATGAAAATAGACTTAACATTAAAACTTCTCTGCCCTTGAAACTCACATGCATTGAAACCCACATTCAAAGAAAATACATTTTGCCAGTGGCAGATAAAGATTAACTCTGGGCTGTTTTCAAAATCATAGGCCCCTTGAACATGAAACATACACATGCTCTTTGATACACCTTCCTGACTGTATTACATTATATTCCTTGTACAATACAGTATAGTTGTTAGAGGGCATTTTAAATTTATTGTTTTAAACATTTTTCCAGTAAACAATGAAACAAAATGCATACACCAATGACAAAACTGCCCAATTCAGAACATTTCCATCATAAAAAGTCTACTCAACCTTCTACAGTCCACCAGTATCAGTAAATATGCACGATCTCTGAAGTAGTAAAATCCACATTAAAGAAATCTGTAACTAATAAAGAGGTTGCTGCTAGCAAACAACTTTATATGTCATTGTTTCATCTACAAATAAAGTGCCTGTTGCCCTTGAAGAATAAATTGCCTATGTTGCATGCATTAAAAAATGAAAAGCTAGTAATACTGCAATAGGGAATGGATAGCAAACTGATAACAGGTTCATAGTTACTAGGTATCTTTGCCAAAAAGGACTGCAGCATCCACCCCCTTTACAACACAGTACTGTATCAGCAATGCATCTACCTACTGTAGGAGTAGAACCCACAGCCTTCTGCATCAAAAGCAAGTACACTACCTGTTGTGCTATTAACAATGCAAGCAGACTTAGCATAAGCAGCACTAAACTTTTGTTCCCCTGCAGCTCTCAGCTCCTTGTAAAATCTACTCGATACTCATCTGTATCTCTGAACTTTGCAGCACAATAAATCTGGAAAAAGCCAAAATGTATTGGGGGGGGCAAAAGGTCAAAAACCAGGGACACATTTTAAACATTGCTTGTATAATGTTGGAAAGTTGCTAGAATAAAATGCTGTGTTACCACCATACATTTCACTGCTACATCTTGAACCGAGGGGACCCTGTGCAAAACAGTCAGAGCAACATACCACTATGCCAAATCAGTTGTTTTGTGAAAGAGGAAGACAGAAACTTAAATGGCTACCATTTAGTGAATTCAGTTCTCACCATAGCAGAGCTGTCAACCTCTTAGCACAAAACACCCGAACAAAGCCAATAATGGGTGAATACAGCCCCCAAACATATTCAGTGAATTCAGTTCCCACCATAGCAATCAACCTATTAGCAAAAAACATCCGGACAAAGCCAGTAATGGGGAAATATAGTCCCCAAACATATTCAGTGAATTCAGTTCTTACCATAGCTCTCAACCTTAGCACAAAACCTGGATGAAGCCAATAATGCAGGAATACAGTCCCAAAAATAGGGACAAATTTCAAATATCCATCTTATACACTTAGAAAATTGCTAGAATAAAAACTTTTGTGTTACCATGCACTTTCTGAAGAATATGAAGTCTGATATTCAAATGTGTGTCATTTTTAACATTTGTTAAACAGGAAAGTCTGACTTGGAACAAAAGCTAATTTTTAGCAGAGGCCCAGGGAGAAACACTCCAGACAGACACATGTCTTTGAAAGATGGGAGGACACTGCAGGAAACAAAAACAGGGAGGGCATACATACTCCACACAGAAGGTAAGGCACCCCAGCCAAGAATCAAACCCGAGAACATGTAGCTGTCAGGCAACAATGCTACCACTGCACCAATGCACTACTGGCTTTGCAAGGACACAAAAATACAGAAACCACAGATTTTATGAGGAACAGAGCAAGTATGAGGGAAAAATCTGCAACATTTTTACAAATGGTGGTGGGTAGGGAATTCAGGCTCTTGCCACCTGGGCCCAACGTGCAGGGTTCAAGCCTTATTCTCTACCCACCACCATGTAGCACCTGAGGCATTACACACACACACACAAACACACACACACTACCTGGATAGATGTAGATCTCTTCATTGCAGCATTAAATCCACAGCCGTTGGAGCACTACAAGCCTGCCCATGCACTACATCCATCTCTATGTCCGTTAGAGCATTAAATCCAGCCTGCTGACGTTGAAGTCCAAGTCTGCACCCTTCCCAGCAACAGTCTATGCAGTTACAATTGCATAGACTTTTGGGATTGAATGTTTCCTAATCCAGACTGCTGCTGAGACAGTGTGCGCATGCTCCAGACGGTCTCAGCAGCAGTCCGGATATTGGAAATGCTGCTAGTGCGCATGTGCGAAGGTCCACTATTTACTATTTATTATTTTTTTTTATTTTATTTCTTCTTTTCTATTTTCTTTTCTTTTCTTTCTTTTTTACAGCTGGGGCTGCAGTCCGGCAGTCCAATAGCATGGGCCACCCCTGGACACACCCCATGTATTGCTTTCCTCTTTGCCAGTTTCTATTCAGTGTCCATGGACACTGGAATTTTTTATTTTACATTTCAGTGTCCGCGGACACTGAAATACTGTCACAATATTAGAGCTATGGTGTAATATTATGCCAGTATGGCTTAGAAAGTGCCACATGGCACTTTCTGAGCACAGGGAGCATATTTAGTGTCCGTGCAATGCACGGACACACCCCCTGCATTCTTACACAGATCATGTCTGTGTACAGAATATAGCAGCATGCCTTCATTAATACGCAAGGCACACTGCTGCTCTACATGGGCATGATCCGCTCTGTGCAGGAATAGCACTATTCCAGCATGGCGCTTAATGAATCCTGGCATATGTCTTTATCACCTTTCCACCAGCTGATCTAGACAGCCATCCTAATATTCCATTTTGACACCTCCCTCCTCATTATAATGTAAAAAAGGGTAATTTATTTAGTGTTTTTGTCTAATCACCTTAAAGTTATAACTTCATTTCTGTCCTTTATCCAGAAGTATGATTTCCTGCCTTGTTAGCCACTTATTCCCATTTGTATTTACGAACTGCTTTTACCAATTTCTCTGTGTTCCTCTATGAGTAGAACAATGCTGTTGGACTAGAAAATGGAGGCAGTACTGCCTGAGAAAAAAAAACAAACAAACAGTGTCAGTGAAAAGCTAGGTTGTTACCAGCATCTTGTATTCAGGCACACTCAGCAAATACTGTAGAATTTTGATTTTTTTAGTCCTGTAGAATAAAACCATAACTTCAGTTAAAGCAGTGTCTGCAATTTTAGCTTGTTCTGTAACTGTCACTGTGCCATGACCAAATGAAACAGAAAAAGTCCCATGTGTGTGATGTATCTGAAATCCAGTAAGGTCTATGATATGTTATCATACAAGGTGAAGGTAGAGAAATTAAATGGTGTAGGTGTGAGCTCCAAATGAAGATCTGGCTAGATGAATAGGGTGGTACTTAAAGAAGAATTCTTTGAGAAAACCAAATAATTACTGAAATGGTGCAGACTGTAGCATTAGTACCAAACTTGACGAGAATTATTTCTATCACATAATGCTCTGGGTTTGAAGACCAACATCACTGCACCACTTTTATTCATGAAAGCAAAATGGATACTCCGATTAAGATGTAGTGCAATTGAGTAAGAGGTCAGATATGGTTTGTAGTGAATTTAAATAAAATACAATTAAATTAAAAAACACTGCAAGGTGCTGCATTTTTGAGGGCGAACATTCCATGGTAAACATATGACTAGGAATTATGAACTTAGGGAGGTGACAGGATGAAAATAAGACAGGAAATACTCATTCTCTAGTTGTAACATACAGGACCATGTTTAAGACTCGGTACGGAGAGGTACTTACTACCTGTTAGGCAGCATGCTAGCTAGGCTACCTCTGGGATACTTTATAAAGGTATCATGGGAAGGTCAAAGGCACTGAGGCTTCTGGCAATTACATTTTTATAGAAGTCACCCTAAACAGGCCCTCTTTGTTTAGTTTTGGATGCTGGCCAGGGAATGCTACATGTTGAATATAAAAAATAACTAGCATAGATACTTATACTTTTTGGGTTCATAACTATTACACAATCTCTTTCTATTCAAATGATTTCTGTACAGTTATATCTCAAAGCTTAACTCTGGGCTTTCCATTTCATTCACTTTATTTATTATTGCCAAGGAGTGGAGGATAATATGAGTCATCACTTTTTATAGGACTCTTCAGCTAATTTAATCGCTAATATTATATTTCTTTGGGGTGATGTTAATAGTTCAGGTTTGTTGTTTTAATCATTTTGTTTTTAGGCACAAAACTGAATAAAAATGTATGCTGACAGAAATCCAGACTTTTCTGGTCCTATTGTAATAATTCTTGCCAGAAAAGGGTAAATAAATGTTTTGTGATCAGGTGTACCACTGTTTTTACATATTATTTTACGTAATTACTATATATACACTTTATGCAGTTAAACATTTGTTATCTCACAAAATCTTGTAGAACTCACGACTTGTAAGATATTTGTAACTTGCAAAATATTGATTATAAAACTTCATGGTGATGTTGTTATATTACCTGAGAGTAATCTGGTAAAAGGATTTAGTGTTATCATTTGACATCTGAGGTTCTACTTACAGAATGATATTCTATTTCTTCACATGTGATTACAGGTCATAATATTCACAAGCTACCTGCTCTGAACTTTCTGCTTACAACTGCAGCTGACATTATCGTATTCAACTTTTAAAAGTGCTATTTGGTCAATGATAGCCACCCTCAATCACTACCAGCGCACATATATATCACAAATTGCTAATTGGAGTATTTTGATGCAGCTGTCTCAGCTGTGCAGTAACATGGAGTCAGATGTGAGTGGTAACAAAAAAGCATTACATTTTGCTTTTAACGAGTCCATTTGCAGGTTACAATACATAGAATAAAATGCCTTTATTGATCGCATTTAAGTAGCTTTGGTGTGATTCTGCACAGTTAATTAAATGAACTATACTATAATGAACTGTCATTTTAACAATTGCCCATTGCAGTTTGTAAATTATAGTCCTTTTTTTGCTTTTCTCAGACCAATAATGGCATATAATCATTACTATATTGCAGTTAATGTTTAATGCAGTGTAAACAACTGAATGTTACCTTATAAATTTGTGAGGTGATATTTAGCTGGAATTAACTTAAAGTGCTTCATAGTGATGTAGTTTGTAATCAGATGGCATGGCAAGTAACATTTACTATCAATTATGTTTTTATTCCAGCATTCAAAAACCTTCACCAAAAGAAAGACAAGGATTATGCACATATATAAAATATATATGTCAGTGTCATGAAATATCTAAAACTGAAAACAATGAACCTCAAAACATAAAAAAAAACAATGACAGCTCAAAGTTTCAAACCACAAAATATTGAATAACTCGGTTGAACTAAAATACCTTATATCATACACCTCAACTACAAAACCGAGAGCAAGTATTGTCTCGGCAGTGGCATTGTTAGGGAAAGATTCTTTTAGTAACATAATGTATAGGGTAGAGTTTTTCTCAAACTTCATCTCCACACATTGCATTACTAAAAACCTTTTCCAAAATAATACCCTATATAAGACAACAGGACGCAGAACCCCCACAATGACAGACATGTGAAACAATAAATGTACCCCCTTACATAGCCCTTACTCTAACCCATGAACACTTGCACATACACCCCACCCACTAAAACCTTTTCAGTCTCTGCATACTTCTACTTTACAAACACTATAAAATGAGCATTCAGTCAATTGTGCTTTTCAGTAGTTTTCACATCCCTCAGTACTGTTCAGTAAAGTCTGCTTTTGACATTTTGAGCTATATATATATATATATATATATATATATATATATATATATATCTATATGGTTTACTATCATGTTATTGAAGTGGACTTAGTTGAATGATCGTATCATTGACCCACATCCATAAAAAGTCACATTGCTGAATTCTGATATAGCCGAAATACATTCCCAATTTGACCTAGGAACAAGAGTTAACATGGGTCGAGATGGGGGTGAGATTTGTACTTCAACAATATTGGAGTTTAACATTGCCAATGTCTGAGGTTCATACTTTGCGCAAAGTGGATTTGACAGTTTGATCAAGTTCACTTCAATGAAATGATAGTAAAACAATATATATATATATATATATATATATATATATATATATATAGCTATCAATATATCTATAGATATAGTATATAGCTATACACACACATGCATATATATATATATATATATATATATATATATATATATATATATATGTATAGGAACAATACAATACAGCTATATATATATATATATATATATATGGGTCTATTGCTTTACATCGAAAATATACTTCTTTGAAATAGAGCAGTAGACCCTATACTTCAGCGAAAGTCCACTTAAACGAAAGTGCACTTTTGCTGAAGTCTAGTTTCCCGGGCTACGCAAAAAAAAAAAAAAAAAAAAAACACTAAAATATGCTTTTGCAGGGGGGGGCAAGCCCCTTGCACCCCTCACACCCCCCTACTTAAATATACCAACTCTGAGATTGCACTACAGCAGGGAAAAGGGAATATTCCCATTCTGCCCTGTAGTGTGACTGCCGAAGTCAATGTTCGAAGTTTCACTACTTCGAACAGTTTGACTCTGAGAGATGGGGTTCGAAGTAGTGAAACTTCGATCATATTGACGGATCCCATATATATATATATATATATATATATATATATATATATATATATAGATATATATGTATAGGAACAACTTAACTACAGAAGAAAGTAAGGTGTTAACAGAATTCACTAAAAGGGATAATTTGAGAGTGATGATACCTGACAAGGGGGGAGGGGTGGTACTTATGGAAAATATGGACTATGTCACCAAAATTTCAGAGATCCCGAATACAGATAATAGATATGGTGTGGTAACCAGGAACAAACTGAATATAGCCTATAGGAAGATTGAGCTGATCCTGGATGACAATTTAACCCAGGGTTTGATTAATGAACAACTCCACCATTTTTTGAAGGTAACTAAGCCCTTTATACCGATTATATTTGGTATCCCCAAGGTCCATAAAGATGTTGACGACCCCTTTCTATGACCCATTGTCACCTTTGAAGGGTCTAAAACCCAACGTTTAGCTATTTTTGTGGATACAAAATTAAAATCTTATCAACAAAAATACCCACAAATTCTTATAGATTCCTGGGACTTTTTACAGAAAGTGGGGAGTTTAGATTTTGAGGGAGAATTGATATCTGTGATGGTTGATGTCAAAGATTTATTTTCTGTTATCCCACATAGCACAGGTTTAGAATGGTTTGAACACATGTTAATAGACTTTGGATTTCTTTCTGCTGCTGATTTCAGGCTGGTACTAGAAAATATGGAACTTGTGCTTAAAAATAATTTTTTGATTTTCCAAGGGGAATTATACCATCAATTAGACGAGGTTGCCATGGGTTCCTTCTCGCCCCCGTATTTGCCAGTATAGTTATGTTGTATTGGGAAATCAATTATGTCTTTAGTTCAATATATAAAGAATATATTTTAGGTACTTTCACTTTTTGGACGATATTTTCATTGTGTGGAGGGGTCCACTTGAGACCACTCCCTTTTCGTTGATTTTCTAAATTCCACAACAGAATTTTTGGTATTCACCTATGAGATAGGATTGAATGAAATCCATTATTTAGATGTTTTTATTGGAAAAGATTTGGTGAACAAGAAATTTATATCCAAAGTTTACAGGAAAAAAGTTTCTTTGAATTTGTACCTGCACTACCACCCTCCTTTTCAGAAGCACAATATAGTTAAGGAGCAAATGGTGAGAGTAGTCAGGATGACCTCTGAAAGGAATGATTTCTTTCAAGAGTTAGATTATGTTCATTTTCTTTTTTCAGAAAGAGGCTATCCAGATAAACTTATTATTCCTATTAAGGAACAAGTTTCACAAGGGTGGGGGACAACATATATAGTCCTACTTTATGGTGAGCCTATAATGAAAAAACAGGGTCCTTTAATTAGTACACCATGTCACACACCTTACCTAGTCATTACTTATGACGAAAACACTTGGTGGATAAAAAACACAATTAGCATGGCCTGGGATATGGTCAAAAGAATGCCTAGTAGGTTAGACAGCTTTAATAAACATCTTAGATATAGTTTTAAGAGGAACTCCAGTCTCAAGGAGTTGTTGGAAAAAAAGAAGGGCACTATTGTTAATGGGACTACCGTCAAAATTGGCACACAGGTATGGAAGGTGCTTTCGGGGCATTTTCATGGCAAATTGTAAATATCTTCAGATTCCCAGTATACTCTTTTGACTAAAGGTTTCAAGATATTGTAGCTGCTGTTCAAAAGGGTTCGTATACCTGGCATAGTGTACATTCTGCTGGGCATATTACGTCAGTAAAACTGAACGTAATTTGAGACAATGTGTCTACGAACATATGTATGACATTAGTAGGAAGAAGGAAACAAATGCCCCTTTTCGACATCTTATGGGTTGTGCCCAAGCATATTTTAAGTTTTGGGTCCTTGAACAGGTGGTTATCAATGATAGAGGAGGGGATTGGGAGAACAGGTTGGAGTACAGGGAGATGATATGGCAGTTAAGGTTGGATGCCTGTACCCCTCCTGGGATGAATGACCATTTGTCACTCCTCCCCACATTAAAATCGAAGGCTTCAAAGGTTAATAGTAATAATTAATTTTATTGTGTACATATTTTACATAATTATTCATTTGCATTTATTCTACCTGTCATATTTATTTGTTTTTAACTTTTTGCACGGATGGCCTTCTATAATAGTTTTTCATGTGCTAAGCCATTTTATTTATGCATTCATTTTTATTTTTTTATATATATGTTTTTCACACGTTTTATATATACATTTTTTCATATTTATTTAGTAGATAGAATGAGTTGTAAATGATACACATATATCTTTTAAAAATGTTTCTTTTATTATTGTCATGGTGTTTTGGGACGTAACATCACTTCCTAAATTAATGAATTAATTTAGAACCAATTGGAATGAATGGTGTTGCTTATTAACTTTCTGCTGTAATTAGTTTTTGATTGTGATGAAGTCTTCTGTAAGGAGATGAATGCATTTAATACTACTTGGTTTTACTTCTGTCGTTTGGTTTGGAATTATAAAATATACATATACATAATACATTAATTAATACATTAATTAATTTTGAGCCATTGTGGTCTTTTCTGCAACTTTATTTTTGGCTCTACTAAGGAGGAATAGCCTTTATTGGAGCTCTGCTTGGCCAGATTGTGTTTTTTTATATCTATGTATATAGCTATATATAGATATATGCATGCACACATGCGGCTACACACACACACACACACACACACACACGTATATATATATATATATATATATATATATATATATATATATATATATATATATATATATATATATATATATATATATATATATATATATATATATATATAGACACACACACACACACACACATATGTATGTGTGTGTGTGTACAGTTCACCTACATTTTGTCAAACATCCATTTGTTTGACAAATGTATAAGGTATTGTTTAATAGTAGAGATAACTGATTGGTGCAAATGTAGAAGTTATGTTTTGTTGAGATAAGTGAGTGGGGTTGGAAGGGGTGAGGCTGTTAATGTGTGTGTTTGTGACTTAGGGTTAGGGTCAAGGAAAGGTTAGGGATTAATGTTGCATGTTTGTTAGCATCAAGTTTAGGTATGGGGATAAATGTGATGCATTCGTGCATGTTTGTGTGTGCAAGAGTGTCCTGTGCAGGACACTGTAATGGAAACATTTTTATGAAGTTAAGGTATAGGGTTAGGGTTGAAGAAAGGGGCAGCATTTGAGTTACAGTTAGCACTCATTACTAATGTAATGTGTGGAGTTAACCATCTCACAAACTAAAACATTGAACTGGAATTGTTTTTCTTAAACTGCATTATTTGGGGGGTCAGCTGGTACAAGTACCATTTTCACTTACAGGCTGTGTGATTGACATGAACTAGTGAGCATAACATATACAGCCAGATTATTATTAGTACAGAATAGCTGAAAAAAAGTTATAAAGCTTTAACAGTTTATACAGAATCTGGCAGTATAAAAGAGCTATAAAAAGTCATCTAGTATGATTTTAGCAGTTTATACATGTTGTTCAGCAAACTGTTGATAGCCATCAAGTATAACTTTGATAGTCATTACATAAACATCACCATTTTTAGATTTAGAGTGTACCTGTCATATAAGTTAAACCGTTACTCACTTTACAGTTTCTTACTGGTTGCCTTTGAGTTACCATTCTGAAGTGATGGAGATTAGTAAGGTGCCATAATATAATACTAGTTCAGTAAGTGGGCAAGTTGGTACTAACTAGAGACCTTTCCTTTATTCCCCGAACCTTACCAAGAAGAGATAACCGTAACATATACAGAGAACTGCATTTTTATAACAAAAGATAATTAAAGGGAATCTTCAGCAATTAATATATATTTGCATAAAATTAATGTTTTCCAGATGTAGAACACAAGTTGATGCCTGACACACAATACAATAGAAGACAATTGGCTGCTTGAGTTAATGATCACAGGATAGTCTTCATCCATGACTAAGGAGTCATGGATCTTACATCGATCTTCATTTGTGATTTAGGAGTCATGGATCTTACATCGATCTTCTTTCCTGATTACTTGTATTTCATTCAGGTAGTCTTTTAGTTTCTTCCTGAAGGATTGAAGATCAGTTGGTAACTGGTGCTACAACTTGCTGGAATAAGCATTCATTGATGATATGTTTATTATCAATGCTGTTGGCCCCTCCCTTTCAGTGATGTAGTAATTAATTACTCTTGGACTTTCCCCTTTTAGTGATGTAGTACATATTCACAGTGCTGTATGACCCTGCCTTTCCATTGCCTTGTTCTTTCTCGAGAGAGCATCATCACTGACTCTTAGAGTGACCCCACAAACAGCCACCTGTATCTTTGGAGTTTTCAAGACAATCCCACTCCTGCACAGCCCCATGCTGCTGCTTCAGCCCATGGTTACTGTTATGAAGGGCAGAGCAAAACCAGAATACCAGTATCAAGAAACTAATGAAGTGTGTCCCTGCCCCCAAGTCCTAGCCTCGTAGTACCAACAAACAATTAAAATACTAGCCAACTTGAAAAACAATGTTTACAGGTCAGAATCAAAACTTCTTACCTTATATTTGTGAGGAAAAGACCTTGTCTCCATACAAACCCTGCACTAACACAGCTTCATATATATATATATATATATATATATATATATATATATATATATGTGTGTGTGTATATGTATAGATGTGTATATATCTATCTATATATATATATATATATATATATATATATATATGGGTCCACTTTGTAATTTCAAAAGCCCATCTCGAGTTTCAAAATACAGATCCCAGAAACCCAAGATTTTGGAATCTCGAAACTACAAAGTTGTGCAAAAAAAAAAAAACTAACTAAAACAATGTTTTTTCATGGGGGGGGGGCAATCCACCCTACATCCCCACACCCCCTGCAACTTAAATATACCATCTCTGCGACAGTGGAGAGAATGGTGAGCATAACGGGAGCATTACCATTCTCTCCTTTGTAGCTCAGTCTCAGAGAGGGTCTATTTAAGTTGCAGGGGGTGGGAGGGCCCTGCAAAAACTGTTTTTAGTATTTTATTGTTTTTTTTTTTTTACTTTGTAATTTCAAGATTCCAAAATCTCAAGTTTCTGGGATCAGTATTTTGAAACCTGAGATTTTGAGCTTTTGAAATTACAAAGTGGACCCATATATATATATATATATATATATATATATATATATATATATATATATATATATATATAGAGAGAGAGAGAGAGAGAGAGATTTATGTATTTTTTTGTTACTTTTCAATTACTACACTATATATTACTTAGTTATGTATTATACAGCTCCCCCCCAAAAAAAAATTTAATTATATTTTTCTTATACAGACCACCTGTCTCCCATAACCAAAACTCACCAGTAACCCGAGGCCTACTTACCACAAGAATACCTAATACCTCCAGGTCACCTCAGATGTAACACTTGTCTTAGCAAGTCCACGCCAAAATGTGAATCCTTATACAGTTACACTTGCCTAAACCCCAAATCCCCTCCCTGCCCTTACCTCATATCCTTTCAGTCATCCCTCATTCCCATTTAACCCTGCCATTCCCCCCACCCTCTTAATTCCTTCTATTGTATTTATCTAACTCCCACCTCAAAATGTCCCAGGACACACTGGTTTGCTACCAAACCTCATTTAGCTTCCTTTTGCAGGGATTGACCTCTTCATACCTCACTATTCAGTACTGTTTGAGAGCTATTTGTGTATAGAATGCAGTCAATAGACAGCAGTGTTATCACAGCAATGTAACAACAGAAAAAATATGACATTTTTCAGAGTTCACTTCACGGTTTTCATTTTGCAATCCATGTAACATTAAAGATGGGGTAAAAAAATAAAAGAGATAAGCATGTCTAGCTAAGGAGCTACATAAAACAGGTAAAGAAAGAAAGAAATGCTATTCATACCTTCATTGCTAAAAATAGGCAGCACTTATACAAAGGGGCAGCTAATATCAAATGTTCACTGTTATACCGGGGAGTCATCCTGAAGTATAAAGTATTGTTATTGTGCCTAGTGACTTATCTTTGAACATGCCAAGTATCCCTTAAAATACTATAAAATCAATTTATTCCAAAACAGGGACCTTTATGTTTCTATCACAGTCAAAGAATGATTTGTTTCTGTAAAACTCACTTTAGTTTCACTTTAAATTAATTGCTGTTATACAAGATGAAAAAAAAAGAAAAATAGTTGCCACATTAAAAACTATAATAAAACCCTTGCAATTCATACTTGCTTTTATAAGAAATGTTGGCACATAATGTCTATTGTGCAAGTTTTTAAGTACCAGCCTTACCTGCTTTTGTAGGGACTTCTTTCTCCATAAAATCTAAACACTTTTTATAAAACGTACAGAGATACAAAATAGTTTGTTTCTTCGGAAAGCATGATTGGGGTTGTTTGACTGTGGAAGACATATATATATATATATATATATATATATATATATATATATCTGTATATATATTTATAACAGTTCTTAGTTGGCAAGTATGTAAGAATGGTGACATAATCTGCTGAAGTCTAATGCGATGTGTGCAGGAACGTGTTTAACACTAAACTTCAGCATTTTAACGTTAAGAATACAGGATGAAAGACTGCTGATCTGTTGTATTATGTTACAGTTGTCACAGTCTTGGACTGATGATATTTATTTTGTGTTTTCTGGCTCCCTGTTGACTGTGTTAATCTTATTAGGCCAGCCACCTCTTTTCAGTTAATAGCTGGCAATGTAGTCATAATGATTATGGGAAATTCAAGCATGAAACAGGAAAATATCTAAAAAAGTACAGGAATTGAAATGTTGAAGTTTAGTGCTAAACATATTCCTGCAAACATCACATTGGACTTCATCAGATTTTTTTTTTAGATAACTGCCGTGGTATATATTACATCCACCTCAGCTATCTTCAACTAAGGCAAATAGGAACTCAGTTTAACATGTCATCTAAAGGACAGTGAAGTCGCGGTGGTAAAGCGGTAGCATTGTTGCCTCACAGCAAGAGCTTCTGTTTGATTCATGTGTGAAGTGCCTTCTGTGTGGAGTCTGCAAGTCCTCCCCACTGTTGAGTGGCCTCCAAAAGACATGCATGAATGGGCGTGCCTTCGCTGAAGGTTGGGCGTCGGGCTGGCAACACGGCACCATAAAAAAATCGACTGCCAATCATTAGCAGACCGGAGTTCTGCTGTGGCAACCCCTAACCGGGAAAAGCCGAAAAAGACAAACTAAAGACAGTACACTCCAGACTCAAGTGCAGCAGCCATCCCTTCTGCTGATGTGTCATATTAGTATAGCTGCACACACATATGTACATATATATATATATATATATATATATATATATATATATGTATACACAGGTGTGTACCATATTGGCAAAGGTAGATCTGACTGAAAGAAAAAAACAGTAGGTTGAAATGACTGAATGTACTTTTGACTGAAAAGCCATTTTGTTGAGGACTGTAGAAGTCTATATATGATAATTCTTGCATCACTTTTGATCATAGCAGTTTAGGGATGTAATTTATAAGGTATTGAGTGGATTTGCAATGTCTTTTGTCACGTTGTACCCTCAGATTTATAGATGATTAAGTATGTGCACCAGCACTGATTCACTGCTTGTGGTGGTCACTGTTATGCAACTGTTGAGTTAGTATACATAATTAAGGGGTGTGTACAAGCAGAGCCCCCTTAAAGCCCCCCCCATGTTAATCATGGACCTAATTAACAAGGCTATAGGGAATCTCCAAACTCAAGATCCCACACAATTTGGTTTTGTGAAAGGTAGATCATGTCTGCTCAACCTGGTTGACTTTGAGTCAGT